>NW_017307346.1:394061-425257 GCF_000935625.1 Nanorana parkeri
TATATATGTAAAAAAAAATTAATTTACAAAAATACACATGCCTGATTTAACCAAAGAGGCTTTTCTATCAACTCCCCTCCTCCCCTCCCACATACACAAAGTAAACCTCTATTTCCTATCTACACAGTGGGACTGGGAGAGAAATATGAAATTACCACAATGAGATAGTTATGAGCAACATAGGTGTGAAGAATATTACATTATTGCTATATAGTTTGAAGAAAAAAAAAACCATATCCATTGAGGTTAACCGAAAAAGAAAGCATCTTGCATCCTCTGAACCCTAAACCCACAGCTGATCTAGAGAAAGCCCCCCAAAAAAGTATAGTCCAATTTGTTGTACCATGGAAAAAAAAATCTTTCCTAATTCTTAAATGTATTTGGATATCAGTACAGATCAACATTCTATAATGACACTTGATTTAGTATCATTATTAGTAGCCATTTATATTTTGTGCATATATGGTAAATATACTGTATGTTTATAGTGAAAATATATTCTTTGCATAAATGTAGCTCCCATGACTCATACCCTAATTTCTGGATTAATTGGTAAACCCTGCTTTCCCTAGTCCAATGCTACTTAAGTCCTACATTCATGTACACTAGTAAATTGCTCCGTTTGAAAAAAGGAAATGCTTTTTACATTTTAAAATTCTCATTTGTTTTTGATAATGACAAAGTGAAACAATCACTTACGGAAGGTTTGTAAAGAATAATCTTCATGTCCGTTAGATGAGCCGCAGTATGTGTCAGTTTTGCAAAAGTATGAATGAGATTTGAGAACACAGTTTTGAATCTTAATTCCACTTCAACTCCACATGAGAACTTTACCATTTGTTTGGGGATTTCTGAAAAACAGGACAGATCAGACAGCGTTAGAAGTTTCATAAACATCAGTCCATCTTTCCAAGTGGACATTTGATGAGACTGCATTCTGCTACCACAATACCAGTTTATACTTACATGTTTGATTAAAGGAGAACTATGGGGTCAGTGTTTTTCCCCATAGTTCTCCTTGGGGTAACGGGAGGACACAAACTAGCGTCCTCCCGTTACCCTAAGCTCAGTATACCGCGAGCTACAGCTCGCGGTATACTGAGACGCCGCACCTGGAGCGGATCCCGACGTAGCTGACGGGATCCGCCCAGCTGCGTGAGTGACAGCTGGCTCTGCCTATCTAGAGGCAGAGCCAGCTGTACCCGCCCCCTCCCCCGTCCGTTCCGCCAGTCAGCGCTGGCAGATCGGAGCGGGGAGAGGGGAATCCAGCCCCTCCCCCTGTCACGGCAGAGAGCCGTGAAAGGATCGAGAGGTGAGGGAACCCGGTATGTGTTCCCTCACCTCCCGATCTACTAAGCCGACCTGTGACAGTCTCATTGTCACAGGTCGGCTTAGAACTATGAGGTGAGTGGAAATCACTCATCTCATAGTTCTCCTTTAACTATACCTATGTAAAACATCACAGCTAAATACAACCTTTTATTCAATGTTAACAATCATTTTAGGTTAAAATGATGAGTAAGGAGGCTTCTATTGTCCTTTATGGCGACTACTGAAATGGAGGCTGAAACATGAATAAAAAATAAAAAATCTATCAAAGCTTCATCACAAGTCTATTCACTTCTAATAAACTTTGTAAAACCAAGTATATTCCAGGAATCAGTCTTCCATATCAGTTAGGCAGTAGCTTCTGTTTAACAAGCTTATTTCCTTGTATTTGGTTACCACAGTGGAGCTTAACTTTTGAGCTTCAGTGTTTTATTAGCTCAAATTGAGGAAGTTCAGGGATTACAAAAATAAAATTCCAGACAGCTTTAAGCACTGGTCTAGTTAATACCCACCTGGTGTTGTTAACAGCTAATCAGAATCTCCTTTCATTCTGCTATACTGCCAAGGGAGAGAGGGGCTAGAGAGGTGGAGAGGGGCGCAGACAAGTAGAGAATGGTACAGTGAGAGGGTGCACAGAGAAGTGGAGAGGGGTCCAAACAGTCCCAGATGGGTACTGGAATAGGGTGCATAGAAAAGTAGAAAGGGGTCCAGACAGTCAGAGATGGGTATAAGGAATGGGTGCACAGAGAAGTGGGAAGGGGTCCAGACGGGTGGAGATAAGTATAGGGAGAGGGTGCACACAGAAGTGAAAGGGGGCCCAGACAGTTGAAGATGGGTATATGGAGAAAGGTGCACAGAGAAGTAGAGAGGGGTCAGACAGGTGGAGATGGTGTCATTGCTGTCACAGGAGGCTGAGCTTTCCTCCTGTACCGCCCAGCTCAGTCTCCTGTGACAGCTGTCAGGATGGAGAGCGGGTACAAACACTCAGCGATCGCTGAGTGCTTGTAAATAATTGAGGACAGAGTATGTTTACTGTATCCTCAATTATGAATGAATGGGAAGTGATCTACATCACTTCCTGTTCATTCATGATTGTGGATATAGTAAAACTCACTAAGTCCACAAGTTATGAATGAACAGGAACACTCAGTATAGAGGATTCCTGTTCATTTATAACAGGGGCTGCAGAAAAGAGATTGAGTGCTCTGTGTCCTCAATCTCTTTTTCTTTTTTAAAAGGGAAATATCAGGGGTCTCTTTAGACCCCTAATATTTCCCCGAAGCCCCTAAAAGTAAAACATTTAAAGTATTTAATAAAAATTAATTAATAAAAATTAAATATAAAAAAATACATAAATAAAATGTTTGAAAAAATGTGAAAAAGAATAAAAACATTTTCGATCTAACATTTTTTTCATTTCAGTTTCGTTTAGCTTTTGAAATTTTCATTTCGGTGCACCTCTAGTAACAACTTGCCAGCGACAGAAGGTTCAATTTACCTTCCTCCACAGCAGCGCTACCTCACTGGCTAGACCAGCAAGATGTAGCTCCATCACTGCTCCCAACAGTAGAAATTGAGATTTAGCCAGTGAGTGACAACGGTAAAGCAGATTAGGACTTTGGTGGTGTAAAATTGCCAGTGTGACATCAGCCTTCCATAACACATGCACAGTCACACTAGGCAAACATGCACAATAATTCACTCTGCAGACACACCTGCTGCCAGCCGTATATCTGAGGAACAACAGTAATTGTTTATTCAAATCTTTCCCAAATTATAAGTCTTTCCTTCAACAAAAGTTGGTCTGTGGGAGTTCCAACATACTGCCATTTGCTAATCTAACTACAGTCAAGTGAATCATGCAACTATTGTTTTTTGGCTACCTTTAAGGTGCCCACACACCTTATGATAATCGTGGGAAATCCTGCGATCGTACGATTATCGTAAGATGTGTGAGAGCCGTGCGGCCTCTCCTATTGTAAGTTCGCACGACTTTTATCTTAGGAACATGTTCGAAAACCAGCCGAACATCGTACGATGTTCGGCGGGTTTGTGGCATGTTCGCAAGATAAAAGCCGCACGGGCCGGTGTGCGCAAGCGCACACTGCCCGTTCAGCATTACGGTCATCGGAAGCCCGTCCCTCAGCAGGGCAGGCTTGCGATCATCGCAAGTACGATCTGCCTGTCCAATACGGTTAATTTAACATGACAATGGTAAGTGTCTTTTGTTCTGCAATAAAAATGGAGATATGCATGTGCTGAAATCCAGATAGCATTTATACAGTATATATATATATATATACACACAGGTGCTAAAGAGGTGTGACCACATGTTAATACTTAAACTACTGGATTAACCCTCTGCACACTGCTATAGACCCGTACATATTTCTAGCAAACATTTAACTAGAAATATGGATTCTTGGTTAGCATATATTGCAACACATGTTCAAACTGACCAACAATGTCAAAGTGATCCGTCTCTGGCCAGTTCCTACTCCACCGTGCAATATGCCAAATACTTAGTTGCTTATAGCAAACTTGAATCTTTAATAGACAATAGTGCCAATATGTGGAAGACAGACAATGTTGGAAGACAGCTACAGATTCACTGACCTGCACCATGCAATAGAAAAGGAGATATGTCTACTGAATTCAAAAATAACTGACTATCTGGCACAGTAAAATGGGGACTGCCCAGAGAAAGATCACTTGGACGCAGTTGGTTAGCTTGAACATGTGAATGTGAGCCAAGAGTCCCTGTTTTTATGCAGTGGTTTGTTAGAGATGTGTGGGGATGTATAGGTATAGCTGTGTAGAAAGGGTTACTTGGAAAATGTAATTCTTTTCTGCCTTGACTCAGATATGCAAAATATGGATTTTGATTGCATTTTTCTTAACTAGTTTTAAGTTTTTTTTACTCATTATTTAGGAATGAGCACAAGTACAGCCAAAATAGTACAAGGAATTCTTCCAATCGCAGCTGGAATTAAGAACAAAATGTCAAGAGACATAAGCGCACATGTACAATAAGCGTTTCAACCATTGCATAACATGAGCCCAGCATACCCAAACCTCTCTCTTGTTTTTGGTCCAGGAAAGGCAGCTAGGAAACATCCCAGTCATGTATCATATAGATTATAACTAGTGCTTATGCTGTGCAGATTGTACATTGTGCAAGTGGTTAGAGGGACAAATGAATTCAATGCATTAGACCAAAATGAGAGGCAATGGAAGAGGAAAGATGGACAGAGGGATTTCATTGCAAAAGAGGGACAGTCCCTCCAAATGAGGGACACTTAGTAGCCACAGCCATAGCTTCCAACGTATATAAAAAACTGAAGGTTCCCAGGCAGTCATCATCCTCTGACTTTACTAGTTAGAGGAATGCTGGCCCAAAACAAGTAAGGCCTAGCTCTCATCTGCATCATTGCTCTGCGTGATGCCTTCAGTATTATTATAAGGGTGTAAGATACTTACCTCTGCCGTTCCATGTCCTTTCATTTCTGGGATCGGAGCTCAGCGCCGCCCGCTGTCAAACAAGCTGGCGCTGCATTACTGGGCTTCTCCTCTCTAGCAGCTAAAGCTGGGAGATTCAAGATGCATGACGTTTAAGCAAATTGCCTGACACCAGGTATCTTTGATCTCTCTCCACTCTCCATCCTTAGTGAGCAGTCCTAATTAACCCTGCTCTCCATCCTGTCCTGAGAAGTGAGCCATCCTGATTAACACCGTTCTCCATCCTAAGAAGTGATCTGGCTTGTTTAACCTCCGCTCTCCATCCTGTGCAGTGAATTGCCCTGGTTAACCCTCCGCTCTCCATCCTGAATAAGGACACTATAAATTAACCCCATGCTAGTCATCCATCCAGGGTGACATCTTCAGTCAAGCTTTACCCTCGCAGCACATCCCTTCTAACTGCTAGCTCCAGCGGGTGTCTACTGGAGGAGTATTCATGGTTAACCCTGAACTCCCACCGCTCTGCACATAACAGAAGTATTGACGCTACTAACAGCAAGTACCTTTCTTTCCTCCTTTTTATCTATCTTCATTTCTGTGACTTTATTTCCACGGACTTAGATACAGTCTAAAACATTTAATCGAGCTATACCTCACCAATGTTTTATTTACTTCTGTTCTATTTTGTATTTTGGGTGAGTTTCCGCCTCTTCCTCCACTGTTTGGCACTTTATTATATGTTACCGTATGCAGTGTATGCTCTTATTATGTCTTTCTTCTGTTGCATGTGGTATTTCCCTTTTTTTGGTTCTTTGATTGTGACTTTTGTAAATTTTGATAAATCCTTAATAAACTTACATTGACTTAAAACATTCATCGAGAGGTATCGCATAGTTTAAGTGGACTTCCTTATGCATATTGTTATTACAAATAGTGGGACCATCTTTGTTCATTATACAGTATGAAAGTGGCTATATGAAGTAATATGGTTGCGTGAAACTACTACAACCTCTTACTTTAATTAAATGCCTATGTTGACTCATTCCTACCGTGGAAGTGACTTCCTCTGTTCAGTATTGTTGAACTGTTGCTAGCCACATGGAAACATCCACAGTTGCGGTCTGAAACCGAATTTAATTGTTAGAGGGGACTAAGGTCCAGTGTTGATAGACTTTTGTTTGCTTTAGAACTGTATACAGACACTCCTCGGTATTTGGTAGGTGTGGCATTGCGTGGCAATACCACGGTATAAGGTGGCATCATAGCCACCCAGGACTCTCAGCCAGAAGGGCTAAGCGGTTCTAAGAAACAAGTACTTTCACCAGGAAAGAGCTGGCTTTGCAATTGTTTCTGGGTTTTCTGGATTATAGTTGGGATCCGGGAACTGGGAAATTTCTAAGAGAATTGGAAGGGATGAAATCTCCATTCCTGGGTCCGGGCTCTAGTAGTGACCAGCACCCAATAATTCTGCAACCTTTATGAAAAGGCTGCTGGCTAGTTCCACCTGGGAGACAGAGGTGGTGTCTGTCCAGGATTCAGGAGGACACCATCCTGGAACCAGCCTGTGTGGCTAGTCTGTTGGATACAGCCTGTGTGGGAAAGGTTTAAAGTGACAACCTGAAGTTGGTGAGGCTTTGCAAATGTTATTTTGCTGAAAGACAAAGCTGAACTTTGTGTTAATATGTCGTAGAAACCCCTGTGAGTAAAAAACGTCTGAACTTTGAAATAAAAGCCCTAAAAAGAAGTTTGCGAGTGGACTACGTCCTTAAAGCTCTACTATCTGAATCGAAATCTCACTTGGGGTTACGTTCTGATAAACCCATCATAGGGCGATCCTATTTGATTGATCTCAAACTTATGTCAAATGCACGTTGCATCTGTCCATCGAAGCCTATCAACACAGGCCCTAATTCGGTTTTTCTTTAGACTTTACATAGGCTCCATCTGGTGTCCAATTTGCATTACTTTGTAGTAATGCTGATGATTTATAGTAATAACTTTATAGATAATTAGAATTGGAAGACCTTATCCTTAGGCCTAATTCACATGAGCTTCAGCTTGTGCAAGTAGTTAGAGGGATAAAGGTACCAACACCAGAAACCTGCAGGGAAGGCCCTAGAGTGCTGAAAGATGAAACATATTTATCACTGAACAATATGAGAAAGTTAGAACATACATTTGCATGGTCACAGGATCAGTGGTTTTGTCTTCAACCATTTTCATTGACTACAGAGTGATATGTAAAGTGCAGACACTAGAGGTCACCATCTCCTCTACTTACTGCTACGGTGATCCCACACGGTCCTATTGAGTCGGTCGCTTGCTGAGGTGCAAATCTTGTCAGTCAGAGCTCGGCACTCTTTCACGGAGTGCCTTATTTCCATTACTTGTTTTCCAATTACCAGAGGATCTCTGCCTATGTCTTCACGTTGTATAGAAAGAAAAAAAATACACTGTTACAACATATGTCATCTTCCTGTCCTTTGCGTTATACATTATGGCCACCAGATACAAAAGTTTTGTTGATTTCAGACATTAACAATCCTGCTTTTTGTTCTTGAACAGCTGCCAACTCCCAGGTCTTTGATATTTGTCCCTGCAAATATCTCCAATTGTGAACTTTGAGCATCTCAATAAAAGCCCTTCTTGTTTGTGATTTCACGTGCAATTCTTTAGATAAACTCCAGACAAAAAGCTGAATACACAGATACTGTAAATTGCATACAGTATATGATAGATGTTTTACCTACCAAAAGATTTGTCCTTCTGTTCATCCAGTCCTTTGATTAACACATCGCTGCCCCACAGCACAACCCAAATGCTGGCCTGCTGACAGATGTTTTCACACCATGGTTTTCCACTCCAGCCTTAGAAAAGGGATTATGTGCAGGGACTGTGAGTTTAGAGTCTATCGGTCTTATGTTGTTAATTGAATAAACTGCGATGAAGGGGGATTCCTGACCTCCAAAACGCATTGGCTTTTTTTTTAACTCTTGAGACAATTGCCTGGTGTTCTCTTAAGTTTTATTTCACATGGATTTGTCATTCTGATGGTCCCTTCCCTCTGGAGCAGTGGTCCCCAACCCCCGGGCCGCGGACCGGTACCGGTCCGTGGATCAAATGGTACCGGGCCGCCCAAGGAACGTGTGCGACTTTCCATGGACGAGAGGTTTAAGGCCGTGACACACTGCAGGCGAAGCAGTGCGGCGCACAGGCGAGCGGCGACTCGCTGTCCTTCGCCTGCAGTGTGTCTAGTGAGTTCCGCTCCCCCGCTCTGCCCGGCGACAGCGTGCGTAGCGCAGCGTCGTGAGATGAAAAAGTTCATCTCCAGCCAATCGCAGCGCGCGATGCAAGGAAGGCATCACAAAGCGGCAACACGCGACCAGCCAATCAGATCACTCAGTTGTGAGTGATCAGTATCTGCTTGTGTTTGTATTTGCCTGTTTGCAAATGCGTCTTGTCAGTCCAGAGGAGAAGTGTCTGTGGTATGTTCATACAGCCTAGTGCTATCCTATCCAGCACTAAGGCACTTTTAGCAAAAAATAAAAAGACATTTATCTACATTGAATTATAAAATGAAATATATTACATGATATGCTTAATTATTTATTTTATTAATATCAATTAATAATTAAAAAATGTATTAATTAATTATTCATTTGATTATTAATAAAATAAATACAACGGCGATAAAAAGGTTGGTGAGCACTGCTCTGGAGGGCCCACATTTTTTGAAGAGCTGCCACAAAAAAAGCCATCAGGCCAAAATACTGCTCCTATTCTGAGAAATGTTGTGGTCCAGCTCCTCATCCCTACTTCCCCTTAGTAGGGCAGGTGACCTGATCATTCTGTGCAGCAGTTTTGCTTTCACTTCCAGGTCCCTACCCTTACCCTGTGACCAGACACATAAAAGGAAAGAAACAGCACACCAATGAGCTCATCTCTCTGCTCTCTCCTCTTATCAGCATGTTCATTGCATTGCAGCACACCTTGTTGGCTGATTGTGCTAATTCTCCCCCTCTCTGTACAGTAGACTTCATGAGGCTGATACCAAGTCAAGTGCAAGTACTTACACTGTCTTTTACATCTACCTGGAGTTCATTTGTGTATCTGTATAACTTTTTAAAATTGTTATTTTATATGGGCAGAGAAATCTCTTCCTGCCACCATGTGATTGGACTGGTGCCTAAGTATCCAACTGCCAAGCAATAGTGCTGTTACATAGGAAAGGGCGCGGGTCACATACTCCCCAATACAAAAGTACCGGGTAATTCACCAATTCCCTTCAATCTCGGTGGCAAACAAAGTTCCAAGGAAACAAAGGGAAGGTGAGTATTAACTGCTGCAGGGGGCAGCATGCAAAGACAAAAAATTACTTCACTTTAAAGACTTTAGTTGCAGACAAGATGAGAACGACCCTTTTTGTTTTGAATCCATTTTCTATAACAAGCATTTCTCTGGTTTATTCTGCTTCCACCAAATAAGAATTACCTTCAAGTACATCCTCCAACATGTGAGTAACTTTCTTTTCCTTCAGAATGTGCTTCTTCAGATATGTCATAAAAATACCAGAGCTGAATTCCTCGTCCTGAACTTCATAGGCTTCTGCATTCTCACTCCTGTTTACAGAGATGCAAAAATATCCAATTTTGAGGATTCTTTACATATTATACACCAACTTCAAATATATTATCAATCTTGAGAATAATACATATTAAAGAACACACCCAGGCAGTCAACTGCTAATATTTTAGGAACCTTTGCAGTCACAAAATCTACACCATTATCTTCTAACCTTTTTTTCATGTAATTCATTGCAACCAGATGCATCAGACTTTTTACTGTGGTTTTGGCTGTACTGCAGAATTGTGTTTCAAAGTTCTGTACTGTGAAACCTCCCTCTCATGATCCAATAATGGAGACCTATAATTGTCAGAGATTGTCTCCCAAGACTGCACACAAATATCATAGCAATGCAGATGATGTGTTAGTGAACACTGAGTGTGTTTTGTGCAGCACACATACTGTATGCCTCTGAAGTGTATCCCATCTACATAAAAAGACTGTCAAGTGATTTCTTATGTACTCCATCTAAATACATGTACTGAGATAGCTGTATTAAACCAGGTTTGATAAGAAATATATCAGAGCTGTGACTATACAGATGAGGAAGAGGGACAGCTTTTAGTACAAGGTATGTAGGCATCAGACACACTACTGTCATGTCCCCTGATTACAGTGCCCCCAAAGAATTAATACACAGAAAATGACTACTGAAACCCACAAGTACTTTCTTTCCACTGTTTTGTTTTTTTTACTGGCTTTTAAAAATAAGAAATGAAAACATTTAGAGGTTGGGTAAAATTCTTAATGTAGTAGAACACGTAGGTAGTTAAATAGCAAATATATATATTACAATGCATGAATTCAATGCATTAGACAAAAATATGGGACAAAGGAGGAGGAAAGAGGGATTACGTTCTTATAGAGGGACAGTCCCTCCAAATGAGGAATACTTGGAAGCTATGGCTACCAACTTATATTAAAAAATGAAGGTTCCCAGGCTGTCATCTTCCTCTGACTTTACTAGTTAGAGGAATACTGGCCCAAATCAAGTAAGGCCTAGCTCTCATCTACATCATTGCTCTGCGTGATGTCTTCATCACTATTATAAAGGCCAATGTCGACAGGCTTTTGTTGTAATGATTTATGAATGATCTCAAACTTATGTCAAATGTACGTTGCATCTGTCCATCGGAGCCCGACACAGGCCCTAATTCTGTTTTTCTGCTATGTGCCTTAGACTTTACATAGGCTCCATCTAGTGTCCAATCAGCATTACTTTATAGTAATGCTAACGCTTTATAGTAATGTTTTATAGTAATAACATTTTACTAGGTTATTACGAGTGAAATACCTTCTTAGGCTTATTTCACGTGAACTTCAGCTTCTATAAAAGCAGTGTGAACACCAAGTTTTTGTGAATGTAGTTCCTAACTGTCCCTGATTTGAAAGAACTATCCCTCTTTTGGGATCAAAAACCCTCTTTCCCCCTCAGTTGTCCATCTAATTGGCTATATAGACTAATTAGTCTTATCCGCAGTATAGACTGCTAAAAAAAAAACTAAATAAATATAATATCATATTTAACTACCAAAAGTGTTCTACTACACTAAACCTTTCATCCCTGTTCACACCGCTCTTATACAAGCTGGACCTAGGCTTTGAGGCTCTGTTCACACCTAGGTATTTTGTCACTCAAAGCTAAGAGTGACAAAAAACGCTCAAAACAAGGAATCCCATTCATTTCTATGGCAGCGGTTCACATCTGAGCGTTTTGTTACAAAGTTTCCCTTTGAAGTCTATCGGATCAACAAGCGCTGTAATCTGCCAAAAAGTAGCTCATGTACTGTTTCCAGCGACAGGCGTTTTTCCGCTTGCAACAAAACACTAAAGTGTGAACAGGGTCCATAGAAATGAATAGGATTCCTTGTCTAGAGCGTTTTGTCGTCCTTAACTTTGAGAGATAAAACTCCTAGGTGTGAAGGGGGACTAATCCTTTTCCTTGTGGCAGCATCGCTGTTAAGCACGCAGAACTGCTGGTAATCCTGAAACGTTGCTAAAAACAGTTACATTCCTATGTTATCAGTCGCCTGCAATTTTCTACCATGTCATGCCGCTTGGCCAGAAGCATGTGCTTCCTGCTGTTTATTTAACATACCTATGTTTGCTTTTGTCCTATAGCATACTATTGTATAGTGTATTACGCAATGTCATTTCCTGTTTTCTTTCTCGTTTCACTGCATGTAATAAAAGTATATATCAAGTAACACTTATAACACCTTCATCTGTAGCCAGATGCAAATTATTATATTTCTGTGTGCTATGGCACCTTGTCCAAAGTACTGAGCCCTACTGCAGGCAGTATTTGCCTAGATAATAAAAGACAAATCCTGAGTTGTCACTATGAAAAATAGCATCAAAAAGAAGAAAGTCTCCAGCTAGCCAAGGATGCATGTCATCTCACATAATGTCACATAATATCAAGATACCAACATTTCGAGTGCCTGAAAAGTTAGCATCTTCAGTTTATGTGACATTATGGGGGGAATTTATCAATTTTGGAGCAGACAGAATTTGGAGCAGTTGCCCATGGAAACCAATCAGCATCTCTCTTCAGTTTGCTTAGGTAAGATTTGAAAATGAGACAGAGAAGCTGATTGGTTGCAGTGCAAATTGTTAGTAAAATAGCCACCTTTGTTTATCTCGGAGTATTGATAGGTGAAAACTAAAAGTTCAGTCTTACAGATAAAGCTGGTAAGCCATTTTAACACCCACAAATATGTTAGTTGGGTTGGTGTTAGTCGGGTTGAGCATCTCACATTAGTTTTTGAGGAACCAGCCGGTGAGAAAGGTAACAGAAGCTTCGACCACATATGAACAGAGGAAGCACCACTTCCACTTAGCAGAAACAAACTTCTCATCTGTTCCAGATTTAGACACATCAAAGCTAAACCGCCTACTGTGGTAAGAGCTCAGCATCAAGTGCAAAGTTTGAAAGCAACCAGAAAAGTAATTTAAGCAGAAAGGGTACACAATTTCTAAGAAATGTTTTTTCCTATCCCTGTGCTTTGCCCACAGGGTCTTAGGTTGGCTCACATATGAAGAAATGCACCTCTGAGCTTGCAGAGGGGATTATTGAATGCATGAGTAATACACACTGGTTTATGAACACTGGAGACCACTTAATATATTTCTTATTAACATCCAACATTACTTAAATATTCTACCCATGGTCTCATACTACATTGTTGTTGGTAAATCTATTGCACTTTGCAATCAGATTGCAAGGTGTATTGCTAGTTTAAAAGGTGTGTTTAATGTGTTTGACCAAATGTGGCAAAATCACTTATTCAAGATGGCTTCCTTTCAGCATAGAAAAGGTAAAAATTCCCTCATCATGTGTGTTCCAAGTCAGGCTGAAATTGCACTACTGTGACAAGAACAGGTAGATGTCCTGCCTACAGGCAGCCTAAGCGTAAGGGTAATGTCTATCACCTGTTTTTAGTAGACTCATATAGTATGACTGATTTAAGACCTTGTTAGGCTGATTGTTTTTATCTGATTTTTTGGTTTGCTCTATTCTATTATACAAGCTGTTGCTCAAAGCAACACTATCCTCTATGGGCTGTTCTAGAAACCAAAGCTACATCCCACCACAAACTAAAGGACTTACGTGGCATATCCATAAACAGTGTTGCCCAGTGGCTTCAGAGGAGTCACTGTAGATACTGCACAGTCTGAATTATACCTAAAGAAGAAAAGTAATATTAAAATGTGTTAGAAAAACAAAACATCAGCGTAATGTGTTTCTGTGGCTGTCTAACAAGCAAATCTACCTCTGGAAATTGGCCATCTAAACCCATTGTGGTAGCAAAGCCAGTTTGAGAATTATGGACCATGGCACAGTAAGAGAGGGAATTAAAGAAAACTGTAAAAAGATAATCTTGAGCTGAATAAGAAAAAGAAATTCACAACAAAACTGCAAGTTCTGACTTTTACTGCACACCCTCCATTAATGTAATACTATTACATTCTGTGTTTCTAGTATGTGGCTGATGAGTGCTCTCACATAAATAACGGGGATGGACACTGAGATGACAAGACTCTTCACATCTCCATCTCTTTGATATCCTTACTTTCATTCTGCCCTATTACCCACCAAGCCTATTTGGTTAAGGAAACTACCAATGTATTTTTTTCTTTTCAGCACTGTTAAGTATATAGACACAAATGAAGTAAAAACCAGGTGTACATTTTTACAATATGCTCATCAAAATGTGATCAAATCTCAGTGAATGCTTTTAAAGAAATGACTCATCCAGATGAAAATGTTTAATGCTGTTGCATATCTTACATCCAATGCAATTATATTCAATGTATGGATTTAAGCACAACATCTTCTTGAGGAAATACACATACCACTTCCTGCAAGTATCTAGAAGAACCACATTCAAGGCAGTCCTTCTTTCTTGCATCTTCTGTAGGATTCTCTGAACGCTGATGCAATTTTCAGGCCTGTATGGCTGGGGAGCATCAATAGGGACCATGTAGTTCCTCCCAGAACGTTCATACCCATGACCAGCATAATAAAATAGCCCTGAATGTGCCAGAAAAACATACATGTACAAGTCAAAAGTGGAAAAGGTTAAGTGTGCAAGATTTTATGCATGTTATCATTTTGTGCTGCATTGTTAAAAGGCCGCTGTTATTCAAAGATATACATTTATACAGAATGTGTAACCTAACAGCTTTTTTTAAATACTGCATTCACATACATAATTATGTATTATTATTTCTATCTTTACATTTTTCATTGTTTCAATTGTTAAAAATTATAGTCAAGTGGTTATAAGTGATAATATTTCTCCTTTTGTCAAATCTTTGTAAATCGAGCCTGTTATTTATTACTACACAGATTGTGGTTAGCATGCATTATTCAGTTCAGCAACTATAATGGACGTGCTCCATTCCTTTGTAAATTAAGCTATACTTTCTTCTTCATTAACTGAATGCAGAAGCTAGAGGTTCCATTACTCATACATAAACCAAGTCAAGCTTTCACTTTAAGCCCAAACAGGTTACAAAGCACAGTTTCTTGACCTTGACAAGGTCACTTAGGGCTGGCTGTGGCTGTCTGTGGGTATTATTAGCGAGTGATGCAAACGTTCCTGGAAGGGAGATATATATCTACACCAGCAACAGGCCAGGGAGCATCACAAGCCAGGGCATGAGCAATACTTTAAAACTAAGTCTCCCAAGAGGAAACGAATATAGTTCACACACATTATTACAGCTTACAATATTTATTACTTTTCCTTAATACTTTTATTAGCAATATCACGTGTCATGTTATACACTCTATAGACTCACCATACACGCCCTTGTCCAGGAGCTGTAGAAACTGATTGACTGCTGTTAGCATTTCTTCCTGAGTCAAGTCTACGAGTGAGATTACACAGAAGCCCAATTTTCTGAGGAGTGCAGACAGCTCACATACATCAACCATAGGGGCCAAGAGATTGGGATGACTGATGTAACCGTTATTACCAATCAGCAAAGCAACTTTCCCAGCCGCTGTTAAGAAACAAAATACATTATAAATACAATGTCTGTAGCCATAAGGTAAAATATGCTTGCTATATTTTACTACTTGCATTATGGTCTCCATAAACAGCCAATGATATGCATTTCAGCTGAAATAGTCTAATGCCAGTGTGTCTGACCTAAAATTTCAGGTCTCATAGCTGTCCCTGTCAGCATGACTTCAACTATGATTTTTTTATTTGCCACATTCTGCACTTGGGTAAAGGGTAGTTGAGGGTTAATTAGTCTGCTTTCTATCCGCATGGTAGAGAAATCTTTGGTGCATGACCCCCAAATTAATTGGCATGCCTAAACACAAATTGTATTAAAAAGCAATCTGTTCACATTCTGCAAACAAAGTAGGTGATCGCTATCTGCCACCATCACATACTGTATGTTGTCTGTGTCCAAGGTTAAATTCGAGGCTTTCAGGTCTGTCACACATGTTGGTTTATCCAGAAAGTTATCTGGTTCCTCTTTGCTGTGGCTAAACAATGGGAAAATCCCATATATTGGCAAATTATTTGCTAAAACACTCACCGAAGTATCTTTCGGGTGGTTTTGTACCTACAAGTTGAAAGATAAAAGTATTACATTAAGATAGAATGACATAACAGCTGCACATCAGCCAATATCTTGCTGTCCATTACTGTTACACAAATGAGCATTATTTAAGGTGAACCTATACCAAGAAAATACATACAGGAGCTCTTCATGTGAAAATACTTATACTTTCTGAGTCACTGTCCAAAATTAGTATGAAGCATAAGCGTTCTAACTTTTCTCTGACCTCACTAGCCGCATGCCTGTTCCACATCAGTGCTGAGACTAGAGACAGCCAGGGAATAAATATTTTTAGAAGTAGGTTATTGACAGCCCCAGTGTTTCCTTAGTGCAAGTTTTTTTTTTTTTAAATGCAATCAATGTTGTGTAGCACGACATAGCATGCAGCTTTTGTATCTCATCACTTTAGGTCCCATTCACACCTGTATTTTTAGGTGTGAAAACTATGTTTTCCTGCAGCAAGAACCCCCAATCTGCTGTTTACAAGCAACAGCCTTCACTTGTTCAAGTTAATGATTGGGAGACAGCCACTGCATTTGAATGCCGGCACACCACACGTAATCGTATGTGATAGGATTACATGTGTTGTTAGGAATCAATCACCCTCCCTGGACACATCTATTGAGTGTCCAGGTAGAGAGAGAAATCAAAATCTCCATCAAGTTTCTACTCAAAATATGTTTTTAACAATTACAGGACATATCCCAAAAGAAAATGTTTAACAATGTTTACAACCTAGACATTTAATTCTACAGAAAAGTCCAAAACTTCCTTTTTAGCAACTAGGAGAATCACCTAACTATTATATAGGGCCTATAGAACCCCTGCAGTGGCTCTACAACTTTGGCCAATGGGCTCCCCCTCTTGCTCCGGATGCCATGCTGAATCCGGTATCCTCCTTCACATGTTCTGGAGATGCCCTAAATGATTAAATACTGGCACAAATGATCTCTTATTTATGATAAAATACATGGTACACTCTTAAGGTGCCCATACACCTTACGATTATCGGACGATTTTCGTATGCGATCGACTTTTCGTCCGATAATCGAATGTGTGAATTGCAGTGTCAGACCGACAGTACTGTACAATCGTACGACTTTTGACGATCAAGCATGTTTGAAAACTTCGCTAGATCGTACGATTTTCGTAAGGTTGCTGGCGTTTCCGTCCGTCAAAAGTCGTATGATCTACACTGCGCTTGCGCTAACGAAAATACGGCAAATCAATTACCGCATTTCGTCCAGGTGCTTTTCGTTAATTACGGCTAAATTAATCTTGCGATCATCGGGCAGGATGGGGCTGCCGTACGAAAATCGTACGACTATTCGATCATCGGACGAAAAGTTTCATCCGATAATCGTAAGGTGTATGGGCACCTTTAGGCCTGGTTTACACCTCAGCATTTTTCTGCGCGTATAAACATGCAAAACACAAAAACCAATACATTCTTATGGGGCTAGTTCACACCTGCACATTTGTACGAGCGCACAAAATTACAGAAAGCAGCAAAAAGTACATGCACGATTTTCTGGCTGGTTGCCCCAGCGTTCTGACTGTGGTTGTAGCAGAAAACACATGGAAAAACGTGTGTCTATTAAAAATAGGATTTTTGTACTCACCGTAAAATCCTTTTCTCTCCGTTCATTGAAGGACACAGGCAACAGATCGTAGATCCTGAATGGTAGGGTAATATCGCCACCTGCAGGAGAAGGACGCTAGGCACAAAACTAAAGACCAATTACAGCCTAGGGGCGGCCCCTGCCGGTGGCCAAACCCCCCACCTGCTGACAAGTCTCCAGTTTAGTAACAAGCAGTTAGGAGTGTACACCCCATAAAGAGGGCGGGGCCTGTGTCCTTCAATGAACGGAGAGAAAAGGATTTGAGTACGGTGAGTACAAAAATCCTATTTTCTCTCCCGTTCATTGAAGGACACAGGCAACAGATCGTAGATATGTAGGACGGTGACGTTCTCGGCCGCGATACGTCGCAGAAGCCGAGGCAACAGATACAGTGGAGGCAAGGCATAAAGCAGCCCGTAGGCAAGGCATATAGCAGCCCGTAATGACCCCACGGAGCCACCAGGACAACTACCGCCTCCGCCCAGGGATCCAGGGCCCGGGCCACAAAGCGGTCCACCTCCCGGTTGAACCGAGACGCCAGAAGATCAAATTGCCCACCCCCGGGATGTAATCCCCAGGAGAGAAACCTGAACACCTCCCGACCTGGGGGTTAAGGTATGCCAGCCCGGTGGCATCGTCCGGCCGGACCCAAACTGCCTGACCCTGAAGCCGGGCCGACCAATGAAGGCGATAAAGAGCGAATCGCCCGAAGTTCCAACACAGTTGTCGACAGACGGAGCTCCTCCAGCGACCAACGACGCTGCACGGCCACGAATGGACGACCACCGGCGAGACCGCAGCAGCCGTACTCTGGAACGAAGGTGCAGGAGCTTGTCCCGAGGGAGAAAAAAACCCGGGTCGCGACAGTGTCCAGAACCAGTCCCAGATACTCCAGGCGTGGAAAAGGCACCAGGCAAGACTTCCGGAGGTTCAGGAGCCAACCGAACTCCTCCAAGGACTGTTCCGGGACCTCCAGAGCCACCACCAGAGAGGAGTGCGACTCCGCCCGCAGAAGCAGATCGTCCAGGTACCCCACGATCGAAACCCCCCGACAACGCAACAGCGCCAGAATCAGGGCAAGCACCCCGGTGAACACCCTGCTGAAAGGCAGCGCCACCAAATGAATATGCCACCGCGAAACGGAGATATCTCTACTCATACTCGCCCAAATGTTTGATACTTAACTCCGATACCAGAACTTTCTTTCCAATCAGGAAGCCAGGTGATGGGTTATGACCCGCCTCCCAGTTACCGGATCGGCTGGGAAGCCGGCTTCACTTGTTACTAGGCAGCCTGGCTTCCTAACCAACTAATCAGGAAGCCGGGCGACTTATAATGACTCGCTTCCCAGCTTCCTGATTGGTCAGGAAGCCACGCTGCCTAGCAAGTAAAGCGGGTCACGACGTGCCTACCGGCTTCCTGACTGGCTAGGAAGTAGGCTTCACTTGTTGCTAGGCAGTCTAGTTGCCTCTCCGCCCGGCTTCCTGATTAGTCAGGAAGCCAGGCAGGCTCGGCAAGTGAAGCCGGTGTTCTTTCGCTAGAACATCGGCTTCACAAGCAATCAGGAAGCCAGGTGACGGGTTATGATCACCACCCGACTTCCTGATAATCGGGACCCACAGCACTGGTACTCGGTATCGCCGAGTAATGGAAAAAAAAAGAAAATATCGGTATTCGTACTCGATTCCCGAAAAAACGGTATTAGTGCATCCCCAGTTCTAACCTTTTTACACCATTTCTACAAAATGTGTCTTAATTGTTGTCTGTGACCCTATTGGAGGGATTTATCCAATACTTCCAGTCTCAGTGAGCATTGTCACTGCAATAAGAAGAAAAAAGTCAGTAAAATTAAACTTTTAACTCTAATAAAACAATAAAGTTCTAACTCGAGTTACAACTTAAATGCACATCAATCATTTCTTCTTTAGGTGCAGTCTGTAATTCTTATGAAACTTGCAAAAACAATTGTAATTACCTGTCCTTACTGAAGGTGGTGGGGGTGGCTGGAGAATAACATTTTCCTCTGAAAAGCAAAGATAATTTATTTTCAAGAATTTCGTATTACCCCACACAGCCCATAAATAACAGCTGAAGTTTTAATAACCATAATGGAACTATGTATATTTTTACCTATGCTAAGTTCAGCAGGTTCACTCCATCTTTCCCCATGGGCATTAGACACACAACAGAGGTAGCTACCACAGTCGGTGGCCTTCATTGACTTGATCTAAAACAAAATATATAGAAATTATTTTTTTCATAGCAATCTGCCCTTTAACATGAAAGTTATTTCTGTAACTTTTTTCCTTTTTTTTACAGAACAAGCAGTTTTAAGTGGGGCAGCAGTTTGGATGGGTTATGGTAAAAAAAAGCAGGCAATTTCTTGTTTTCCCCACTTATACCAACAGTTAACAGAGGAGACATGAAATCTGGCAATGCCTTTGTTTTGCCCCTTCATTAATTATAACCACTAATTTACTTTAGAGCATCGTCACCATTCCGAGCACACAAGATCCTCTGACTAATTTTTTAGACTAAGTTGTTAAAAATGTTACCAAAGCCAACAAAAATATCAGCTACATGTATACTAACAACTAGGAGTTTCTACAAAAATTCTAACACTAATCCAGGATTGAACACATAAAATGGAAGGACAAATGACCATCAAATGGTTTAATGAAGAAACTGCTTTTAGAACATGCACTGATGCCATATTTCATTCATCTTTAAAACCAGCTGCTGCCTTGTCACCATTTAGAATCAACTTAGTGACACTTATTGCTATGGCTTTTGCAGCACATGTGATACTACCTTGTTATATATGTGCCAGTTAATGCTATAAAAGCCACAGTTAATTGAGGAGCTCTCTTTGCATTCAGTTGTACTATCTTTATATTAATATGTGCAATATAATTTAATCAACAGCATGATACAGCATGATGATAAAACATACCTCCATCATAGAAAAGTAAAATTGAAAACTGCATTCTCACCATGATCTGCCTCTCCTGTCTATGAGGCAGGCAGAGCCCATTGTGGTACCACTCGTATTCGGGTGCTGGAATTCCCAAAGCACTGCACTGGAGCTTGGCAGATTTGTGGGATTTCACTTGTGCAGAGAGCGGATTGGTAACTATGATAGGCTCACCATTCCAATCATGAGGGAGGCAGTCTGAAATTATGGTTTAAACAAAATATTTGAAATTAATTGTCTAAACATTTATTTCTTACATATAGTTTACATTATATTGCCTCCACTACTGTCTAGGGCAGTCATGGCGAATGTTTTTGAACCCGAGTGCCCAAACTGCAACATAAAATCAATGTATTTATAAGTGCCAACATTGAAAATAAGTTTGGTATTGTGTTTTAGCTTGGGCACTGGGGTTTAAAAAACGTTCAGCATCACTGCCTTCAGCAAAATAGGGAAAAACACATATTCAAATATTTATACACTCACAGATACAAACACATATAACCACACACTCATATAACCACACTCATATGAAACACACTCATAAAACACACACACCGATAAAAATACACCACACACTCATAAAAACACACACATATCATACACATTTATTAAACACACTAGGGATGCACTGATAGCGATACCAAGTATTTGGGCGAGTACTCGTACTCGCCAAAATGCTCCCGATGCTTGTCCCGATACCAGAACTTCTGTCATCAGGAAGCCGGACAGCGAGTCTTTACACACCGTCCAGCTTCCTGATTGGTGGTTTGCAGGTAATGACTTGTGGGGATGATAAGTCTGTCTGTGTTTCTGGAACAAGGACAATACATGTGGAGAAGAACAGGAAAAAGGCCTACTTAGCAGAACAACATGAGGTTAATTTGCTAAAGT
This sequence comes from Nanorana parkeri, assembly GCF_000935625.1. Classification (NCBI taxonomy): domain Eukaryota; kingdom Metazoa; phylum Chordata; class Amphibia; order Anura; family Dicroglossidae; genus Nanorana; species Nanorana parkeri. The sequence continues at coordinate 415,050 of NW_017307346.1, forward strand.
GCAAGAGAAATAAGATTTGTATTGTTGTTTGCACATGATTGGATCATGGACGTCAGCAGAGCTAAAAGGAAGCTATGAGAAAATTCCCCTGCAAATTGAACAGCTTATTTGCCTTTAGTAAATCAACCTCCATATCTCTGCTGCTTCTGTGTACTCATACAGATCAGGAAATGTTGACTACAGGCACTGATCCCTATAGGTTCGTTATTAAAGGAAATATAATCATTTATGTTTGATATGTCTGCAGATACAGTTCTAATTAAAGGTAGGAGGCTGACCTGTTATGTGAAAATTCTGCTGTGTTTACTTCCATGGTCTTAATTTATAGTCCCACATTGGAAACATTTTTAGAGGATTTCTCTTTAGGAAGAATGGTCGATGTGTTTGCGCCCTACAAATGATCTGCTTTGGAAATCTTACCCTCAGGAATGTTCCTCAGTACTTTCACCTTCACCCACCCACTGAACAAGAAGTGGTGGTGCTGGTCATTTACACGACAGATATACAGCTGTGTTTGTCTGGCCTCGATGTGCAGGTCAGGTCGGGTGGCCCCTGGAATTTCTTGTGACTCTCTGGACTGATGATAGGAAAAATTCATGTTACTGGATGCAATAAGATGCACAAAATAATCAAAGCTTAAAAGGGGCTAATGTCTCTATTGGATACCCATTCAAACCAAGGCACATGTGTTGCAGTGTGCATGCATGGTAACAAAAGCATGTAGGTGCAAATGGCCCAAAGTGTTTAACTTTAAAACAGACTAAACTGTAGTTGGGAACCAAACAAATAGGAAAGAATCAAATTTCTGTTTGAAATGTATCCTAATTCATGGGTTTTACTGCCAGAAACTTTAAGTTGGCCACACACGTTACATTCTTATTGTTCAGTCTTCATAAAATTAGATTTACCAAAATTATGTAGTCTACCTAAACATTTGCTTCCTGTCAGATAAGTTGTTGGTAGATCTAGAGGAGATTGTACAATCAGATTGCAAGGTAAATATCCAGCTTTACTCAATAAATTGTTTTTTTTTCTGGGTGTTGCGCAAAGCAAAGCAAATTTGTTCTGATTTGCTTACTTGCACTACACACATAAATTGCTAAAATGATTATTGGTTACGCTGGACAATGGAGAGATCTTCTGTGCAACCTTCTATAAAAATGTACATGTCTCTTCAGACAAACCAAGATGACATCATGGATTTATTTTTTTAAAGAGAATACTATATAGGCAGAATTATGGAAGTCACCATTACTGCATTTTTGGTCATGTTTCCAGGCTGACATCCTGATCATGACTTTACTCCTTCGTGAATTACTGATCCTGAACAAGTAAACTGACAGTGAAGTCAGGGCTCCTGCAGTTCATATTTGCTCCAGGTCAGTGACTCACTATGCTGTGAAATAAAGAAGATCAGGACAGTCCCAGAGATTGCATCTTCTGTCCTCACTGGTTCTCAGAAAACCATATGCAACATGACATGACACTTATAAAGTTGTTATTATTCAGTCATATGACATTCTCAGCAGTGCAAATACACTTTCTATATTCTGTGAAGATGCCAATATGCTTAAAGGAGAGGTTCACAATAAACACTCAACAGTCCCCCTTCCTACCACCACCTGCAGTGTTTTTAACTTGAATTACTCCAACAGTTTCGGTATAGCCCATTCAAGTCTATGTGGAGTTACTATGCAGGACAAGATTTCGAGTAGGCTAGAGTGTTGGGAGGGGGCTGTTGAGATTTAATTGTAACATGAACCCATCCTTTAAAATAAAAACCTGTAACACAGACACAGGGTTATGATGAGGTGGGCTTAAATTACCTAAAGATCACTCCCTGATTTCCATGCACTGCATTGATGGGCAATAAGTGTTAAACAGCTATATGCAGATTGAATGACTCTGTAACACTTGGCTGTATTTGTGCTATAAACCAGCGGCCTTGATGTTCATATAGTACAGAAGCATAAAGGAATTACAACCCCAATTCTAAAAAAGTTAGGACACTGTGTAAAATCTACATAAAAACAGGATGCAATGATTTGCAAATCTTATAAACCCTTATTTTATTCACAATAGAAAACATATCAAATGTTTAAACTGAGAAAATTTACAATTTTAAGAAAAAAATAAGGTAATTCTGAAATTGACGACAGCAAAACGTCTCAAAAAAGTTGGTACAGGGCCATGTTTACGACGGTGTAGCATTCCCTCTTCTTTTAACAGCACTATATAAACATCTGGGAACTGAGGAGACCAGTTGCTGGAGTTTTGGGAGATGAATATTGTCCCATTCTTGCCTGATATGGGATTCTAACTGCTGATCCTGCCAGTCTCCATTATGCTGCAGGATTTCCTATTCAGAGCTAACCATGTTAACCATGGATGCACGTGGTACCGTGGTCAGTTTGCATCCTTTCTCCTTTCATTGGGATCCACAGGATGCCGTATTCCTGTATCCATGTTGTTAGCTTCTGCTATGACAGACTCACACGAGCCCTGCAAAGACCTGCAGGGCCTGATTGACAGGGACTCCTGACTGGAATCTCGCTATCAAAACACTTATCATAACCACGCCTCCCCCCATTATGGCAGAAAATAAGTTATTGCCACAAAATAAATCTTCTTTTTAAGGTAGTTGGGAGCCTTTTTGCGATGTACAGTACTGTTTTATAGTTCATGGAGCACTTATGTTGGCATAGTCTCTATGTAATATGCAAAATTAACTTAAACTTTAAAGCATGTATATCAGGGGACTGGTCTTCTAATATTTTAACCATAAAGTGCAGTATGTTGTTTTGGTTTTTTTGCCGATAAAAGCCTTGATGATTCAATTAACAAAGCCAGCAGCTTATGAAACTTTAGTTTAAATTAAACTAGAAGTATAGCAACTTTGCTTTAGCATAGAGAGAATTGGGCAGAGCTGGATCCTTTGTCAAATATTTTTGCTGCCTTGTGTTCCATTGAGGAAATTTTAATGCAATTTCTAGGCGATATGATCCTAGTGGAGACAGCAGACAGCCGCTTTGTAGACTTGAAGGAGAACTATGAGGTGAGCGCTTTTCACTCACCTCATAGTTCTAGCCAACCTGTGACAATGAGACTGTCACAGGTCGGCTCAGTAGATCGGGAAGTGAGCGAACACATACCAGCGTTCGCTCACCTCTCGATCCTGTCACAGCCCTCTGCCGTGACAAGGGAGGGGCTGGATTCCCCCCTCCCCGCTCCGATCCACCAGCGCTGACTGGCGGATCAGACGGGGGAGGGTACAGCTGGCTCTGGTTCTAGATAGGCAGAGCCAGCTGTCACTCACGCAGCTGGGCAGATCCAGACATAATTGTCGGATCTGCCCAGGGAGAACTATGCGGAAAAGCCTTAACCCCATAGTTCTCCTTTAACAGACATTCTAAACCATTACTAGTCTATAAAAATTTAAAAAAAAACTAATTTGGATACATTTCTACTTTAACAAACCTTCTGGGTATAAGGGAATCGCAGTGAACACCTTGGGGTGTCATGACCTGATAAGGGGACGCGTTCACCAGTTTACATTGAATGGAATTGTAATGCACAATATTAAATCTCCCTTACTGGTCAGCCAGGCACTTTCTTTGGTTAGGGGAATGGCAATTAGTGGGGCTTGACCAGTAGCCAGCAAACTCAGGTCCATCAATCAAAATTGGAATTAGTTTAGGAGAAGCACAAGGGGAGATTCTTTTCTAAGAACAGTAACTGCAGGGAACTTGTAGTGTCTGCTCTTAGGGAGGGCATTTACTTTTAAATTTTAACATGGCTGACAGGTTCACTTTAAAGTCATGGTCATTAAGAAAAACAACTACAGTTTTGTGGCTACTTCTATATACAAAGTGAACAAAGTGCATAAATACATTTTGTCTCATTGTAGCTAGCTTATTTTAGATCACTTTTCTATTAGGAAAAAAACTATATAAGAGTACCTAGTAACCCGTTTATTTGAAACAAACGTCAGATGTTTACTAATTAAAAAGTTATGTACATGGGTGACATGGTAAGTAGTCTAATCTGAAACATGACATACAGTATATGCAAGTAGTGCAGCAGCAATGCTGCAAGGTGCAAGAGGTAGTATAAACCCAAACTCACAACTTTCACTGTAAAATGATAGACATGGGAGACAGGCATACAAAGATCGAAAGCTTATCAAAGAGGATCATTTTATGCACTCAGGTAAACAACTACTGCTCATATTTTCAACCCTTAAGTGACCAATATAGCCTGTAGTACCCTCCAATGTTTGGTAAATATAGTAGTGGTGCAGTGTACCCAAAAGTAATATTTAAACTACAGGTGGTGCTCAGTGGGCATAGTCAGCTCTTGGCTTTGTTAGACATGATGGATAACAGTGGGATCTCCCTGCCATAGTTCTTAACCTCTGTCCTCGTAACTGTTCTGTTCCCATCTACCTGGGAGTTTTGGATGTTCCTGTCTACCTTTGTACGGTGCAGCACCGACTGTTGCATTCTCCAATCTAAAGGTGCCTATACACCTTACGACCATCGCAAGACTTCTGTCTTGCGATGGTCGTAAGCTTATTAAAAGCTCATACGATCTGCCCATCTTGGACAGGCAGATCGTACTTGCAATCAAATATGTATATGTGTTTTGCCTGGGATATCACCAAATTCTGCTGCATTATTTGCATAGGTTGTTTTGCCATATTAGAGAACAGTGGAACAAACAGCTGCTGGACATGGGCCAGCTTAGTTACATGTAATTACCTACTGTATGTGGCACTGGGGATGCAGAAATTCACTGTTGTATTCTGTACTACTTATAGTCAGTGTTGTTCTGTTCCAAGTGCTGCTGGAATGACTTGTCATCTGAACACGGGGAGTTTCTTGCTCCCATACCTCCACCATTTAGCCAACGTCTTGCACTTATTTCAATTGTTTCTTTCTCCTCCTCTCCCCCTTGTCCAAACAGAGAATGCTTTGTTTTCATAAAATAAAAAACACTATGTTTGCTGAATGGTGAAGGTACATCACCGAGCGACTCCCTGTGTACAGTGTACAGAAGGCAAATTGCTCCAGCAGCACCCAGAGCAGGACAGAGCTGGCTGTTTGTAGCACAGACAGCTACAGTGAATTTCAGCATCCGCATCGGCCCTCTGGATGTGACACAAGGATAATTACATGTAACCAAGCTAACCAAATGTAGGTTTAAAAAAATAAGAGAATTACTGGAGTTTAGCTTTAAACTGAAGACGCATACAGCTGCTTGTAGTAACAAAGAATATGTTTTCAATACTTAAAACATTACAACCATGGAGGATTATAATTATAAAAAAATGGGACCACATTTAAATGAACCTGACATGGTGCTAACCTTTTAAATCTATTGTATCTTCCAAAACATCTACACAAAAGGTGCCTGCACATACCTTCACTAGTCAGTATAACATCTTCAGTGTATCTGGGTAACAGCCTATCCCCCTACCTACCAGACACAGGTGCACACTGTAAGGAGGATTTCAAGTTGGAAAACCACCTCAGCCAGCATCCCCCTTTCCACAGTGGCCACCTCTCTATTGGTTGTTGTAGTGCTGAAAACAGAGTTTTTGGGCACTGGGGAGGATGCACCACAGCTTCCACGTGGGGCTAAATTGAAGAACACAGGCAGATGTCCTTGAGTCCAGGCAGCAACATTGGCACACAGATGTTTTGATGTAATGGTACCTGCTCCTTGGGATACATGACCTTTACTAGGTTTACATTAAAGTTATTTTTATTAACTGGGACATATCAACATACTGATTCTGCATTGGCTCTGTCTACGAAATTCTCTATAAATTCCCCCAGTCTATTATGGTGGAAAACATGCTTGACAATGCATCTGTGACAGATGACTAAAACTGTGAATGTGTAAGAAACCAACGTTACTAACTATCTAACAATCAGAGAAAGAGGGTGATTTATAGTAAACACACTTTCTCTGCAGTGGAAATGTAGGTTTTTTTCAGACAGGCATAGCAAAAAAGGAAGTGACTCTTCAAACATGTTTGCTCCATGAGCTCAGCATTCTATTAATAAACACTGTAGATTACTTGAGCAAGTAAATCTTTAATATTACCTCTGACTGCACAAACCACTGATAGTGGAGCACTGTGGGACCTTGAGCCCGACAACGTAGGGTGAAGGGAAAGTCCGGGGGAACACAGGCACACACGGGTTGCTCTATGATTCGGATTTCTACAAATAAAAGAGGACGCGTGTTAATTCCACTGATAAAGTAATGTAACAAGCTCACCACAAGTACAAATAAACACAAATCTATGCACCATAATATATCAGTGTTTATTATGTCGAAGAATTTATAGTGTACCTAAAAGGCTAAAACAAAAAAACTTTTCTTTTTAGTTTTGAATAGAGCAGGGAATGGGTAAAACCCAGTCAGATTTTTTTCTTGGCTGCATTTTCTTCTGTTGGGGAGATTTCCCTTTACTTCCTGCCCTGAAGGCACATGTAGACACAACAGTTAAATTTCTTGAGGGGAAAACAGACACAAATGCAAAGCAAACACAGGTTCTAACTCATTCCCACTCCATCTAAAACTGAAATAAAAATGTTTTGGCTTTAGATATACTTTAACATATATAATTATCTTTAACATTATGTAAATATCTACATAATTCATCCCTTCATGACCAGGGGTTATTAAACCTCAGCTGCCCAGACCAAATTTAAAAGGAGAACTATGAGGCGAGTGAAAATCACTCAGCCTCATAGTTTTAGCCGACCTGTGACAATAAAACTGTCACACGTCAACTCAAAAGATCGGGAAGTGAGCGAACACATACCGTCGCTCGCTCACTTCTCGATCCTTTCCCTGCAGAGAGCCGTGACTGTCACTCACAGCTCCCTGCAGGGAAAGCCCCCTCCCCGCTCCTACAGCGCTGATTGGAGGAAAGGACGGGGGAGGGGCGGGTACAGCTGGCTCTGCCTCTAGATAGGCAGAGCCAGCTGTCACTCACAGCTGGGTGGCTCTCGACAGTAATGGTCGGGATCCGTCACAGCTGCGGCGTCCCAGTATACCACGAGCTGTAGCTCGCAGTATACTGAGCTTTGGGTGACGGGAGGACGCTTGTTTGTGTACTCCCGTTACCCTTAGAAGAACTATGGGGAAAAGCCCTAACCCCATAGTTCTCCTTTAACAGCGTCAGTATATGTTGGTCAACATGACAATAACTCCCTGGCTAAGGCTAATTTCAGATGGGTGGCAAGCTGCACCGCCCCTCTGAAAAGCAATTTGTGGTGGATCCTTTTTTAAAGGGCGGTGGAGCAGGGTTTTATCTATCCCAATGGGGATTTTCCTCCTGTAATACCACTCCGCAAACACGTAGCCATGTAGTTGCAAAACAGTCCCAGTGGTTACAACTATAGCATATGGAAAGCAAAACTGCCTGCCAAACGGCAACTGCTGTTAAAGGGCTTGTTTCACTGAACTGTAGCCCATAAAACACAAAGGGATACATTGGGATGCATTTTTAGTGCAGGAGCGTACGGATCAGGTCAGCACCATAAACGGACGTCGTGTGAACAGGCCCTTAGTGACAGCTGAAGCCAACATGTGTGTTTTGCAAGATCAGGAACAACACTGATTGGTTCTCAATTGTTAGTGTAGACCAGTGGCCTGTCAGTGACAGTGCAGCCTCAGAGCTGGGAGCGCACATAGGTGCATTCTTCTACTTCAAAAATCAAATGTTAACATTCTGGGTACCATACCTGAGAGTGTAAAGGTGCCCATACACCTTACAATTATCTGCAGATTTTCTGTGGTCAGATGGAAAAAGTGCAACAGATTGGCCCAGGTGGAGATTACTCCATCCACACAGTTAAGTGTAGATGGAGGAATCTGTTGCACCTTTTCCATCTGACCACAGAAAATCTGCAGATAATTGTAAGGTGTATGGCCAGCTTTAGCCACTTTACCTAAACTAGCCAAGAGATTCCCCACTGATTACCTACCTCAGAATCACAGCTGTGGCCACCTTCATTATTCACATCTTTCACCCTAGCCACACCTGTGCAGTGAGTCCCCATAGAATGAAGTTGTTCACTTTCTCTTGCAACTTATCATTCAGCTTGTCTGTTTGCCTATACATGGGTTTCACTGACTTAAGGTGCCCGTACACCTTACAACCATCGCAAGACTTTTGTCTTGCGATGGTCGTATGCTTATTGAAAGCTCGTACGATCTGCCCACTTTGGACAGGCAGATCGTACTTGCGATCATCGAGAGCCCGCCCCACTGAGGGGCGGGCTTCCAAAGAACACAATGCAGAACGGGCAGTGTGCGCGTGCGCACACCGGCACGTTCCGCAGCTATCGGACGAGCAGGCTAGAAACCCGCCGACAATCGTACGATTCTCGGCGGGTTTTCGAGCATGTTGGTTCGACAAAAGACGTGCGACCGTACAGTAGAAACGGTTGCACGTCTTCGTTCACACTGCTCGATTCTCGTACGATCGCGGGATTTCGCCCGATTCTCGTACGAGAATCGAACAGTGTATGGGCACCTTTACAGTATACAGTATAGTCAAGCTGATATATAAACCTTACTCCAAACACTTACTTTAATAAGTTTTGTTTTCACAACAATTGTATATTTTATAAAGCTTAATTTTCTATAGCTCATGGAAATCCCATTTAAGTACAGATGACCAAAACTGTACCACGTACTCCAGATGTGGCCTAACCAGTGTTCTGTACAATGGTAACATTTTATTTCTATCCCTTGAATACATACCTCTTTTAATACAAGTTAGTATTCTACTTGGTTTGTTGGCTGCAGCTTGTAATTGCATGCTATTGCTGAGCCTGTGGTCTATGGGTCTTTTTCCATCTCCAATTTCCCTAGCGGAACCTCTCCCTAAGTGTATTCTGCATTTGTGTTCTGTGCTCCCAAGTGCATGACTTTACATTTGTCTAGATTAAAACTCATAAGCAGAAACAGTCAGTGAGCCATTTATTCCAACCTCTATATCATCTATCAGTAGGATAAACAGAATTGGCCCCAATACTGAACCTTGAACTGAATATGGAACATGTGCAATGGGACAATTTCTATATTAACGTTATTCTATATTAATTACTAAAAAACAATGTATTAGAATTTCTTGCTGCAAATTCATGAAAAGCATAAGGCACTATGTATTTCTGCTCCTACCTTTCAGCATGATTACTCATCTGCTGGGCCTGTGGGCATATGGAAGACATTACAGATGGGACATTGCACAGTCTTATGTCATCCTATTCTTCTAGCCAACTGGAGACAAAGAAAAAACAAGAGTGTTAAAGTCAGTTAGTAAATATGGTAAGAAAAAAAAAACCATTGTTACATAACAGCTGCCGAACACATCCATGTTAAAAGTTATTTTAAACCCCCGTTTATTTGCTGAAGAAACAAGGAACCTCTTGACAGCATGATTTATGAGAAGTGGTGAGCTCAATAGCCAAGACTGAAATGTTTTGCTGTTTCTGCTTGACAGAGCTGTGGCCAACAAAACACACGGCCCATGATGTTCTGCACTGTCCAAGTAATCTAGTTGTCCGATGGTATGAATGCTGCATTGATCCCAATATAGATGTTTTGCCAAATCTATGAAAGGCCAGACCCAATGTGTTCAAGCAACAGTTGGCACTGGCCAGCTCAGTTTTTCAATGTGTAGATTCGCTTCAGAGGCAGGACAATGTATTAAACAATTGAGGGCAACTGATAAAATAGTTTTTTGTGGGTGATAGCTAAATCATCTCTCATTTGAGGTTCACGGTTCTGCCCCCCATTGCAGATGTCATAAAGAAAGGAGACTCAAACATCTTGCTCTATTTTCTATACAGCTATACAAAATAAGCATTCCAGGGCCCTTCATAGTGACTATGGCATATGGAAAGAATCCAGACAGAGGAAATGAAGGGTAAGTTAATTGTTAACAATTAACTTACCCTTCAGACGAAAAGGAGCATATTACAGAATGTACAAAGAGGGGAATTTATCAAAACTGGATCAGACAAAATCTGGAGCAGCTGTGCATGGCCTCCAATCAGCATCGACGAGTCATTTTCAAAGCTTAACGGAACAAACTGAAGTGAGAAGCTGATACTTTTCCATAGGCAACTGCTCCACATTTTGTCTATCCTAGTTTTGATAAACCCCCCCTGCCCCCCCCC
>NW_017307346.1:425677-442538 GCF_000935625.1 Nanorana parkeri
TTTTGAAAACCCCCCCCCCCCCCCCCCCCCCCTCGGGTATATAGGGAGAGCTTTCTTTTTATATGATGGACATTGAGCCCGTTCCTCAAACAACTGTATGCTTTAATTCCTTATCCACGGCTCCTTCAGCATCATCACCCCCTATAATTCATTCTTTAGCTAATATGTCTACCTCAATACAACTTAAATACTCAACCCTTTTAACCCCTCCTCTACCCTTATTCCACCCAACTCATATAACAAACTCAAAGTGACAGCAAGGGAGAAGGTATTTACACACGGCCAGGTAAGTCTTATGGACCATTTGCAGCTCCAATCTCTCTATCCTTCTTCACTGAGTGCTATTTCTTTCCAATCCTTACCGGATCTATGAAAATGTGGAGTTCAATTGGAATGCAACTGATAGAAAGATCAAATTTAGGATGCCTCTGTCTTAGAATAGCCACATGCAGATATCTACCACAATATTTAAGAAGGAGACCTACAATAAAGGTTAACAGCAGACTATTTTGGTGGGCTGGAAAAATCAGTATGTTCGGTGTTGAGTGAAGGAGATTACCAAGAAGAGCACAGTGATTAAATGCTTACAATTGTTTGATGTTTCCCTGGTCCACTTTTTCCCTTACAGTGTAACAAGTTAACCTGGGGACAAATCAGCATCTCAATTATGTTTCTTTTAGTTGTTTGTCTTCCAGAAATCTTTAGAACATTTAGCACACTAAGGCCTTGTTCACACCAAATGCAGAGCAGATCTGCATGAGTTTCTGCACACGCAGTGCAGTGGGTTGTGCCGCGTTTTTGATGCGTTCTGGGCCGTTTTTGGGTAAATAAATTAAAATATATATTTTTTCATTTAAAATGGGCTTTCAGTGCGTTCCAGGGCGTTTGCATGCGTTTTTGATGCGTTTGCATGCGTTCCAGAGCAGGTCCAGAGCAGGTAGAATAGGGCTTGCTGCAGTTTTTTTTACCTGCTCTGGAACTGAACGCTGCGATGTGAACTGGAGCTAAAAATACCATTGGAATACATTGGACGCAGTTTTGATCCGGTCTGTAACTGCTCTGCTCGGCTCCTGGAACGCGCTTGGTGTGAACAAGGCCTTAAATGTAAACTGCAGGCACATGTATAAAATGTTGTTGTGTTAAAAATAATTAAATGTATTACTACATTCAACTAGCATATTCAGCCTGGCATAACAGCACTCACAATGGAAGAGAGAGAGGGGTAGCACTGGGAATTAATGAGGCTCGTCTGCATGCACAGGTACTGACAAGGTACAGGCTGATAAAAGACAGCAGAGTGAGTTGATGACTTATCAGTGTGTTGCTGCTCCTTCATTGCCCAATCAACAGGCTGCAGATATGGAGGTGACCCCGCTGTCTTCTTTAATTGTAAAGGTGCCCATACACCTTACGACCATCGCAAGACTTTTGTCTTGCGATGGTCGTATGCTTCTTGAAAGCCCGTACGATCTGCCCACCTTGGACGGGCAGATCGTACTTGCGATCATTGAAATCTGCAATGCAGAACGTGCACACACCGGCCCGTTCCGCAGCTATCGGGCGAGCAGGCTAGAAACCCGCCAAGAATCGTACGATTCTCGGCGGGTTTTCGAACATGTTGGCTCGACAAAATACGTGCGACCGTACAGTAGAAACGGTCGCACGTCTTAGTTCACACTGCTCGATTCTCGTACGATCGCGGGATTTCGCCCGAGAATCGAGCAGTGTATGAGCACCTTAACAGAGAAAGCGGTGTCACTTTTCTGGCTATGCTGCCTTGCAGAGACCTATAAAATCACAAAAGTGGCTGGACGGAACAGCCAGTCCTTTGGCAGATTAAGTAGTTTACATGTGTGTTTTAACAGTCTATTCAGCTGTTTGCCTGGAGTTCAGCTTTAGCTGTTCTGCTTTCTATCTGTGTTTATGCACAACCTGCTTTATTCAATTTTCAGAAAAGATTCTAAAGAAGCAATGAAAAATAAGAGGAAGGAAAGTCATATGATGTACATGAAAGGTAAACTATAATGGTGTTGGATCAATGTATTTTTTAATGGTCTAAAATGTTTATTTATAACAAACTTATATTACAGGGCACGTTCATGACATTAAAGAAGAACTCCAGGGAACATTTTTCTTAACCCTTGCAATACGGGGTAGCCTAGCCGGCTTTGGATGCTATAACACGCCCAGCAATCTTTGCATGCCATAGGAAAGCCCAGACCCCTTATCACAATTAAGGAATATTTTTTTCTTATTAAGCCTTGCAGTGGGCTTACCCCCACACTTCAAGGGTTAAGTGCTTGTTTTGGTCTAGGTTCAAAAATAAAAAAAAATTATACTGACCTGATCCTTGGAGCCAGATTGCCTTTAGATCGCTCCTTCCAGTGTCTCGCCCTCTCCACTGCAGCGGTCTAAAAATCTTCGAGTCATTACATTCTATTCAGCGTATAGGACGTAAAGATGCCGAGGGATATACCCTCCGCTGCCGCGATGGCAGCAGAAGGAGAGCTTTGACAGCTGGCCGCCTCCGAAGTTCGGGCGAGTTTAAGTTTTTTTTCTTTTTGTACCTAGCAAAATTAGCACATATACCTTGTAGTGCGGGGCTGGGCCCACATGTAAGGGTTAAGAAAATTTTCCCTGGAGTTCTTTAAACTTGATAAGCCAGCTGGGCTTTCCTATAGGATGCAAAGATTGCTGGGCATTTTATAACATCCAAAGTCTGCTGGGCTATCTTTCTTTAGCCTGCAAGCTTTTTGGCTGCCTCTGCAGACCTACTATTTAAGACAAAAGGATAGGGCTGTTTCTAACCTTTGACTCATTCAGCTTTAGCATAACACAGCTCGCACAGACTCCACAACTGCTGGATGTGAATGGAAAATATTAAATATTCATATAATGTATCTAACATTCACCTGATTAAAAAAAAATAGAATATAACAAACAAAAACAAATAGAGAAAAGAGAAACACTATTCAGGGTTATTCACTAAAGGGTGAAGAGTTTGGAGAAGGCAGGAGAAGTGAACAATCTAGGACAACATAGCTGAACTGGAAAAAGTATCCAATTCAGATCACTTTCCAGTTCAGCTATGTTGTGCTAGATTGTTCGGTTCTCCTCCATTCTCCAAACTCTTCACCCTTTTGTGAATAACCTTGTATATATGCCACTGTCCTCTAATAGGGGCACCAAAAAACTTCCACAAAGTGTAGTAATATCACAAAATCTCACTCCAAATCTCCTGAGACCAGCAGTCAGAAGCAGGGTCGTCCCCAGGCCGGGTTTCACCCGGGGGCGGAGACCAGGTGACACCCCGCCGTGACGTCTTTGAGCACGCGCGTGACGTTGCCGTGCGATGACGTCATCGCGCAACCGCGGAGGTCTTTTTGACTCCTGCCGGCGGCTATCTTGGTGATGGAAGCCAGCAGAGAGAGATGGTTCAGCCGGCGGGATGAGGTATGCAGCCGGGTCCCCTCCTCTCTCGGGCTCTCGGTCCGTGACCGAGAGCCTGACTTTTCATAGTAGGGGACACAAAAATGACTTTCAATCATTTTGGTTTCACCCCTTCAATGGTGGCACCCGGGTGCACCACCCGCACCCCCCTTGTGATGCCACTGGTCAGAAGCACAATGCTTTAAGCTGGCCATACACCAAACATTTTTTCTCATACAGCAAAGTGGGCTGAACGATTAAAAAAAAAAAAAAATCACTAGATTTTCCGGTCCATGCTAAACAACATGAGTGAGGTAAATCCACATGCCGAGGCTATTGTATAGTGACAGTGGTAGGTGTCCTGCTGTCAGGATACACAAACAGTGACTGCAGCTGACTGACTACAGTCACTGGCTGGCCGGTCGGGAAGTTTCACACCAGTTTCTTAGTCAAAATTCATTAAAAAATTGACGTTTGTTAAATGGAGGGGTGCCGACCGGCCACTCAGCGCTCAAATTACAACAGGACTTTGAGTTTGAGCAGTGCATGACCAGCTGTAGATCTCACATATATCTCACAGATCTAATGCTATTAGGGCTTTGGTACAGGAGTGGCTAAGCACACTCACATATCAGGAAGCGCATTTCTCTTTTTCAGGAGGAATTCATGGTTACATAGTATTTGATGTTGAATAAAGACACAGGTCCATCGAGTTAAATCTTAATGTGCAAGTGTATGTGTAGTGTGTGCATGTGTGTATAGGAGTCCCTGTGTGGTCCTAGCTTTTTAAGAGTACCTGTACCTCTGTATATTACGGTCTCTGAGGAAGGTATCTATTTGGTTTTTGAATGATTCAATACTCTGTGCTGATACCACTGCTTGTGGCAGAGATGGCCAAAATGTAACCACTCTGACTGAGAAGAAGCCCCTGCGCCCTTTGTGGTTAAATCTTTTCTCCACCAGTTTTAGGTGGTGGCCTCTAGTCCTTGTTAGGGAGTTTACTATAAAATGTTTACTGCAGATGTTGCCATCCCCACTAAACATTTTGTACATTAAAATAATGTCCCCTCTTAGTCGCCTCACTTCAAGCGTGAACAAGTCCAAATTTAGCACTTTGTTTCATAGCTTTGGTCCTCCTGCCCCTTAATGTGTTTTGTTGCCCTTCTCTGGCCTCTTTCCAGTCCAGGACATCCCTTCTGTGGATTGGGGACCAAAACTGAACTACATACTCCAGATGAGGCCGAACCAGTGATCTATAAAGTGGCATCATTATTGCTTTGTCTCTACAGTACATTCCCTTTTTTAATACAAGACAGTACTCTGCTCGCTTTGTTTGCTGCAGCCTGGCATTGCATGCCGTTATCCAATCTGTGGTCTACTATGACCCCCAAATCTTTTTCCATTTCTGACTTCCCTAGACGAGCATCCATTAATGTGTATTCCGCTGGCCTGTTTTTAAGCCCAAGATGCATTACTTTACCTTTATCAACATTGAAACTCATCTGCCAAATAGTTGCCCACTCCCCTATTTTATCCAGGTCCTCCTGTAATGTTATAATGTCTACGTCAGTGTCTATTACCCTCCCTATTCAAGATAAAATATGTTTTAAGGAGACTAAAGTGACCAGTGATCATTTGCACCCTTTGCTTTCAATGGGACCATACAATGTGTGAGGCTGCTGTCATCAGCACCAGACGAAATTTGCATAGTGTATGGCCAGCTTTGCACATTACGGACTCCATCCATGGCCCCATTAGACAGTGCTGGTCCAATCACGAAGCATGTAGCAAGTTGTTACATGGGAGAAGGGGCTTGGGCTCACCCATACCTAGAAGTACTGGGTATTCCCACTAGCGAAGGAATGGTAGAAGAGACAGGAGTCTACTAATGCACAAATAAATATATTTAGCACAAATGTAATTCTGTTCCCAATACATTTGAAAATTTGACCAATGTCCTAGCGAACATAAAGGGTAGAACTACGACACTAGATAAACCAAACAGATGTTTCTGCAGATCTATACTTGAAATAATTGACACGTCAAAACAAACGTCAGCTGTACATTGTACGTTATCAGGTTCTCTTTCCATTTCATCAGATATAGTCACTATACTTTACTTTCTGATTTTCACTCAGTTTCCTGTCCTTTGAATCTAGGGCTCTTTGAGGAACTGGTCTACGCTGTAAATAGAGAATCCTATATTCTGCAGTTGATAAACACTAAAACAGAAATGAGTAATATGGACAGGTTTTCTCTGGTCAGGCTGAGCATGATTTCATCATTTGATGGGGAAAAGGTTGGAGGAGCCATAGGAAGAAGTCAGCTACACAATGAATCATAAGAAGCGCAGATACACATAATAAAGCCACCGTGTAAAATAACAGCTCGTAATGTCTGGGATTTTATTACACTAAAAATTCCAGAATCCACTGGCCCAACCCAGATACAATTAAAGTGTACTCTATATACCCCTAAAATTGTGATGACATACATGGCTTTCTATATAGATGTGTGTACCTGTAGGCTCTCTAACTTTTATTTCTTCTTCTGCTTACAGATATATGGTTATCCTGCCAGTCCTTCTTCTTTGCTTTAGCAATTTGACCACGCCAAGTACGGAAGCAGATCCATGCTGGCATGGTCATTTTGTGTCCTAGTGTTTCCCATTTCCCCATGGTCTGACCACCTGGCCACACTCCTTGGCAGCAGTGTACACCAAAAGGAAAGATACTTTCTGATCTGGGTGTGACATCCCTTACTGCCCACCCGCTCCAAGACCCCCTCTACTAAAAGGAAGAGGAGCCTGTGTCTCCGTGGTCTGTTTACCTGCCACACCCCCACCCTGCAGTGTACACCAATGTGAAAGGTACTTCCTGATCTGGGTGTGACTTATCTGCCCGCCCACTCCAGAAAGACCCACCCACTGCTAACAGGAGGAGAAGCCTGTGTCTCCGCGGTCTGTTTACCTGCCACACCCCCACCCAGCAGTGTACATACAGCATGGCATATGGCATGGAGCAGTGTAGAATAGAGAACGTACCACATGGCATATGGAATGAGTTGGAGCGGAATAGGGAACATACAACATGGCATATGGAATGAGCTGGAGCGGAACAGGGAACGTACAGCATGGCATATGTCATGAGACGGGATGAAATAGAGAGTGTACAGCATGGTCTATGAAATAACCTGGAGCTGAATAGGGAATGTACAGCATGGCATATGGCATGAGACGGTGTGGAATAGATGGCATGGACCTGTGATTGATTGCAGTGACAGTTTAGCTGATTGGTTCCCCAGTCTGGCCCCAAAGGATGAGAAGATGTACAGGTGAAACTCGAATAATTAGAATATCGTGCAAAAGTAATTGCAGTATTACATTGTACACTGTATGTATAAAGTATTGCTGGGACTTGTTGTACTCCTATATAGCTGGTGGTATTCTGCATTGCGCTGTATAGAGAACTACAAATCAAGGAATAATAAATTATACAGCGCAATGCGGAATACCACCAGCAATAGAGAACTACAATACCCAGCAATAGTACATTATACAGCGCAACGCAGAATACCACTAGCTATAGAGGACTACAAAACCCAGCAATAGTACATTATACAGCGCAATGCAGAATACCGCCAGCTATAATGTACTATTGCTGGGTTTTGTTGTATTCCTCTATAGCTGGTGGTATTCTAAATTGTGCTGTATAATGTACTATTGCTGGGTTTTGGAGTCCTCTATAGCCGATGCCATTCTGCATTCATAGCTGTATAATTTTACACTTCATTTCACTACATTGTACATTTTTTTTTTACTTCCACCGCTCCAAGCTTGCTCCTGTGATGGACTGCAATCTCAATACAAACTAGTAGTCCCATCACTGGAGCCATTTTTTAAAATGTATTTTTTATCCGATTAATCGAACTTGATAATCGGCTAACTAATCGATTTGGAAAATAATCGTTAGCTGCAGCTCTACTTTGCACGATATTCTAATTATTCGAGTTTCACCTGTAGGTGCCTCTTTAGTTATATTGTGCCCTATTCAGCTGATATCTGCTGTCACATGTAAACAAAGAGTCGGGGCAGAGGAGCACTTACACTACTCACTTTCCCTGCCGAGTTCAACATTATAACATGACATTAGACACAGCCTGGCAGAGGAAGTAGGTAGTGTAACCTGGTCTGCCCTGATTCTTTGTTTACATAAGACACTAGCAACTGGTCAATGCAATGACAAGAGATCTGAATGGGCGCACAGCTTAACTAATCATTATTTTTTATTATTGTACTGATTGGATTTAATATGTACTTGGAATGCCAGAGCACTCAACCAGATGGTTTAAAATAAAGTGCATCTATAGTCAAAACAGTCAGGTTTCTGGCTCCCATTGGGAACATTTCTCTTCACTTTTGATCCTGGAGACATAACAGTAAAGCCCCTTTTTCACTGGTGCCCTCCGTTCCATTTGAGCAAGGGATCCTAAACTGCTGACCCGGATTGGAACTGTATGTGAAATCCATGTCTGTTCCATTCTTTCCTTAATCTTGTGATAGAGGATAAATGTACCCATGAAATCTCTATGGGTGACCAGATGTAAATGGATTGCCTATATCCACCCACATCCGGTAAGCAGTCCTGGACACCAGCTTATTGCATTCAGTCGGATGAACCTCAATGGGACCACGGTGTAAAGTGTGGCACATATGCTTACACCTGGACGTCCATAGGTATATACTGCAGTCCATTTTGATCTGTCTAATAACAGGTCAAAAATGGACTAATGTACACCCATGTGAAAAGGACCCAAGAGAAAGAAAAGTGGATCGTTGTCACTGGAACAAGTGTCTCCCCTGGAAGATTTCCCTTCACATCCTATTGCAGTCACATGTGGAAATTTTAGGATTTTCCATTGCTATTTGTTCCGGTGACAGTGTGACCAGAACAAACATACAAACTGATAGGGTGAATCTCCCCAGCAGAAACACAGACAGCAATGAAAACCTGGCATAACCTCTAACCTTTCCATATGCTACCTAAAGCTGAACAACAAGGTTTGTATACAGGCTATAGATACAACATAAGATAACAAAGGGACCTATTATACTGCAAATGGTCTATACTAAAGCACTGAGACATCTCGGGTCTAACTATGCAGTATGGTAACACAACAAATTAAAAAAAGAAACTGATCTGGTAAAAGGCAAAGTGATAATTCACAAGACTGTCACTTACCATTAGTCTCACAGCTGACATCTGGGGTGAAGCGACTGTCACTTTAGAAAACAAAATTGTGACATTTGTCCTAATGGCATTTCCAGCATTCAGCCAATCCCTCTGAGCTCTGGGTCCAGTGCTTCTTATGGGAATGTATAAAAACAGGAGCAGACAGAATCTGGAGCAGTTGCCTGTAGTAACCAGCTTCTCTCTTCAGTTTAGCTTTGAAAATGAAAGCTAGAAGCTGGTTGGTTGCCATGGGCAACTGCTCCATATTTTATCTGCTCCAGTTTTGATAAATTCCCCCTATTGTATTATTATAACAGGTGCTACAATTGGTCTGTTGTGACTACACCATTGTCTATAGCCAGTGGTATCAGCAGTGACATCTACTAACATCTGCTTGTCTCTTCTTGGAATGCTGTTGGGTTGGATTAATTCTTTAGATTGTAAAAATAAAAGTAGCCATTTACCAGAATTTTTCCCGAAAAATGTTTTCAGAATGTTCGATTGTCTTCTGGTTAATGGAGGTCAAATCGATGATCATTTCCGACCATAGTGAGAAAAAGAAATGTAAGGAGCAGGATGGAAAATTTTTGTAGAACGAAATGAAATTCTAACAATGAATGTGGTTTTCATTCAGGAAACACCATTCATTTATTAATCAAAAGATAAAATCAAATAACATTTGTACAAGTCTCTGATCTTATTATGGAATGTTCTGCTGAGGTTTGTCATATGAACGCTTGTACATAAATCTAGCAGATTTACCTCCTCTCTTCTGCTGGGGCTCTTGTTCCCAATTACTTCTGGGGGATTTCCCTGCCTTTCCTCTGGCTGTTGTATCCCATTTAAAATACTGTATCTGTTACCTTCAGCTTCTCCCAAAACTTCAACCGGTTCTTTTTTATCCTGAAGCTTCTTCTTGTCACTCAGTGTACAGTGGACTCACCCTGGGACTGATCCAGCGAGCAGTACAAACACCAAACCATGATTCTTCAAACAACACTGCGACTTCCTCATCTGCCTGCTAAGATTAATCCAGCTGAGCATGACGAACAGCCGACCAATCAGCGCGCTGCCTCCGGTGAAAGTGAAACTAGAGAACATCATGTGACCCTGCGTGAAGTCCCTGCTGCAGGATTCACATAAAAGTCCTTGTAGCTGTAGCGTTAGCCAGGTATGAGCTGAGCTGGGTGTAAGCAAATAGTTACAGCTCACTCTGTATTTATTTTTACAATGCTAATGTTATTTTATTGGCGTCTTTCTGTACTTTTTAGCTGTTCTTAAAGTGACACTAAACTCAGGAGTTAAACCTTAAATGTGTATTCAAGTAGATTAACTCTTAACAAAAATATATTATTTGTGTATCACTCAGCTGTAGATCCTCAAATCATCTCTGAGTTGGTGCTGACGCGGTCCTTCCTTCTGGAGGGTGGCTACTTTTGCTCCCCATGGTCCCTGTGTGTTGTAATCTCATTGCTCTCGCCAGGGCTGCGTTTGGGTCTCGCCAGGGCTGTATGCAGGTTTTACCAGGACTACCTGTAAGTTTAACCAGGGCTGTATGGGCAGGTGTCAGCAGGGCTGTATGGGCGGGTGTCAGAAGGGCTGTACGGGCGGGTGTCAGCAGGGTGGTGGAAGGAGGAAGAGGACCTGCGCTATAAATGACAGCGGCCACGAGGTCCCTAGCAGGCTGCCCTTAGGTCCCCAGCAAGCATGGTACCTCACGGCAGTCACTCCTTAAAAATGTAAAGAGCCTGTATCTGTGTTTCGTATCGGGGCATTTTCACAAGTATGAGTACTCGTGAAAATGCCCAGTATCAGCACCATCAGTATCAGTATCCCTATTAAACCAAAGCTGAAGTAATAAGTAAATAAAATAAGTAAAGGTAATTGTTTGCGTTTACATACACTTTAATATTTGTACTATCCCATACTATTTGCATGCATTGGCAATAATATTTAATGTAAACAAAAGAAGTTAGTGCTACAATTAAGTCATCAGAGGGAGTGGCAGATGTAAAAAAAAAAAAATGTTTAGCAAATTCAATAAATATAGAAGTCTACGTTGTGTTTTTAAAGGAGAACTATGGGCTTAAGGCTTTTCCCCATAGTTCTCCTGAAAAAAATAAAACAAATGCAGCCAGATGGGTATCTACTAGGGATGCGTATCTACTATGCGTATCTACTAGGGAGGCGTATCTACTAGGGATTTCCACAAGTTGTCCTGAAAATGCCCTAATACAAAACACTGATACCAGAGCTTTACATTTTTAAACTGCAGCCGGCGCTGTAAACAGATGCCGCGCTTCACAGGAAGGCTGTAAAGGTACTGGCAGCCTTCCTGTAAATGGTGGCGCCTGTTTACAGTGCTGGCTGAAAATCTGCTCCTCCTTCACGCTGCCCACAACTGCCGAGACCGACCAGGACCCCGGGTGAGACCACACAGCCCACCATTAACTCCGCACAGCCACCTGAGAGCCGCACAGCCTACCATTAACAAAGCACAGCCCACCAATAATCCCGCATAGCCCACCTTTAAGCACGCACAGCCATCTGGGAGCCGCACAGCCCACCATTAACTCTGCTCAGCCCACCATGAACACTACACAGACCACTTGAGAGTTGTACAGCCCACCATTAACCGTGCACAGCCCACCATTAGCCCCGCACAGCCAACTGAGGTCCGCACAGCCCACCATTAAAGGAGAACTATGAGGCGAGTGCTTTTCACTCACCTCATAGTTCTAGCCGACCTGTGACAATGAGACTGTCACAGGTCGGCTCAGTAGATCGGGAGGTGAGCGAACACATACCGGGTTCGCTCGCCTCTCGATCCTGTCACGGCTCTCTGCCGTGACAGGGGGAGGGGCTGGATTCCCCGCTCCGATCTGCCAGCGCTGACTGGCGGAACGGACGGGGAGGGGGCGGGTACAGCTGGCTCTGCCTCTACATAGGCAGAGCCAGCTGTCACTCACGCAGCTGGGCGGATCCCGTCATCTACGTCGGGATCCGCTCCGGCTGCGGCGTCTCAGTATACCGCGAGCTGTAGCTCGCGGTATACTGAGCTTAGGGTAACGGAAGGACGCTAGTTTGTGTCCTCCCGTTACCCTAAGGAGAACTATGGGGAAAAACACTGACCCCATAGTTCTCCTTTAACCCTGAATAGCCCATCATTAACCCCACACAGCCCACCTTTAACCCTGCACAGCCACACAGCCCATCATTAACCCCGCACAGCCCACCATTAACCCCGCACAGCCACCTGAGAGTCCACACAGCCCACCATTATCCCCATACAGACCTGACAGTCCGCACAGCCCAGAAGAACCCATAGAACCTGCACAGTCACTTTAGAGTCTGCACAGCCCAACATAGACCCCCACATAGCCCACCCGAGAGTCCGCACAGCCCATCATAAAACCTGCACAGCCACCTGAAAATCTTCACAGCCCGCCATACACCCCTGCAAAGCCCACCAAAGAACCTGCACAGGCACCTGAGAGTCTGCACGGCCCACCAAAGACCCCGCACAGCTCACCAAAGAACCTGCACAGCCACCTGAGAGTCTGCACAGCCCACCATAGAACCTGCACAACCACCTGAGAGTCCGCACAGCCCACCATAGACCCCACACAGCCCACTAAAGAACCTGCACAGCCAGCTGAGAGCCCGCACAGCCCACCATAGACCCTGCACAGCCACCTGAGAGCCTGCACAGCCCACCATAGACCATATACAGCCCACCATAGACTCTGCATAGCCCAACAGAGTTTGCACAGCCCGCTAAGAACCTGCCCTGCACAGCCACCTGAGAGTCCACACAGCCCATCATAGACTCTGCATAGCCCACCTGAGAGTCAGCGCAGCCCAACGTGGAACCTGCACAGCCCACCATAGAACCTGCACAGCCCACCATAGAGCCTGCAAAACCCACCTAAGAGTCCACACAGCCCACCATAGATTCTGCACACCCACCTGAGACCCCGCACAGCCATCTAAGACCCTGCAGAGCCTCCTGAGATCCCACACAGCCACCTGAGATCCTCCGCCTGAGACATCAGGTCGCCACCCCGGAGCAGCACAGAGTATGTAGCTTCATATTATTCAGTATTGATGTAAAATGCATTGCTGGGATTTGTAGTCCTCTATAACCAGTTGCCATTAGTTTTCTCTAGCTGATGGTATTATTCTGCATTGTTGTATAATTTATTGCTGTGTTTTGTAGTCCTCTATAGCTGGTGGTATTCTGCATTGCTGTATAATGTATCGATAGGATAATCCTCTATAGCTGGTGGTAGTCTGCATTGTTGTATAATGTATTGCTGAGATTTGTAGTTACTCTACAGCTTAGAGTCAGTTACAGAACTACCAGGGTGGCAGCATTTGCAGCTGAGACCGGGCCCTGGCACTTCACCACTGTCCTAAAATCATTAGTCTCTGTATTGTTTTAAAAAAAAAAGTCACACGGCACACAAAAAAAAGGTATCGGTAATTGGTATTGGCGAGTACGTGAGGAAAAGTATCGGTACTCGTACTTGGTCTGGGAAAAATGGTATCGGTGCATCCCTAGTATCTACAGATAATACCGCCTATGGCAAGCACTGAAATTGTGCGCCTTTTGAATAGCTAACACTCATATTTTACATACATTTACCATAATATCAACTCATAAATACAAGTCAAACTGGCATCAGAGTCCTTCCTTACATTGGAGTCCCCAGAGCCCCCCTTATAGCACAATCCCTAGAGTGCCCCCTTACATCATACTCCCCAGAGCTCCCACTTACATCAGTGTTCCCCCTTACATCAGAGCTCCCCCTTACATCAGAGTTTCCCCTTTCATCAGAGTCCCCAGAGCTCCCCATTACATCGGAGTCTCCCCTTACATCAGACTCTGTAAGGGAGGACTCTTATGTAAGGGGGACTCAGTGCCTAGAGTCCCCATTTGCATTAGTGTCCCTCCGTACATCAGGTTCTCTCCTTACATCAGGCACTGATGTAAGAGGGGACATTGGGGACCCTGATGTAAAGGGGGACACATTGTCCAGACTCCTCCCTTCCATTAGAGTCACTAGAGTCTCTCCTTATATCACAGTCCCTCGAGTTCCCCCTTACAACAGTCTGCAGAGCCCCTCCCACCTTATACCAGCATCCCCAGAGACCTCCTGATTAATGGGGGACTCTGATGTAAGAGGGAATTCTGGGGACTCTGATGAAAGGGGGGACGCTGGGGACTCAGTGGCCAAAGTACCCCCTTACATAAGACTCCCCAGAGTTCCCCCTTTTGGGTCCCTAGCAGACAGTAGCTAACTTGGTGGGGATGGGCGGCTGACTGAGGGGGGTGGGCAGTAGGCATATATGCAGAGTTGAATGCTGGGAAGGGAGGGGACTGGGGAGGCATCACCTCATTGGTAGATTTCTAGGACAATATGCTGCTCTAACAACCAACCACCAGAGGGGTCATTCAGCCTGCTGTAATTATTCAACTCCCTGGCTGGTAGTATGCTAGGTGGTCCTACCAACTAATTGCTGCTCCCGGTTAGTTAAACTGCCGGTCCGTCTGCTGTCTCCGTGGGTCAGTGAACTGTTGTTTTCTTACTTCATACTCTTTCAATATATTGTATGAATTTAAATCTTCTATATTTTCCCTTCGTTGTTTTTTACATTTCTTCTGCTGTAATTATATGATAACATGTGGTAAAATATACTGTGTTTCCCCGAAAGTAAGACCTACCCCGAAAATAAGACCTAGCACTATCTTCAGGGATTTCTGTAATATAAGACCTACCCCGAAAATAAGACCTAGTTCGGTGGTAGATCTCATATTACAGAAATATGACAGCTGCAGCCAGGTAAGACGTCCCCCGAAAATAAGACCTAGTGTCTTTTTTCGTAGGAAAAAAAATATAAGACACTGTCTTATTTTCGGGGAAACACGGTAGTAACCCAAATGGATTTCGGTGGGCCTTATAATGGAAATGGCGAGGGTCACCGGGGCTCTCGTTCTCCTGTCTGGGTTGTGATTTGTAGTCTCTCTACAGCTTGGAGTCAGTGGTGGAGTGCCAGGGCCCGGTTGCAGCTGTGACCCTGGTAGATCTGACATTGACTCCAGTTGTGATTATGGAATCTTGGGTAGTTAATTTTCCCATGTAGCTTCCCAAATGCTATTTGATGCTCACTGAATCTGACAGCATCCATCCAGCCATTAGCGATCAGTTTTGAAAATATCTTCGCATTACAATCATAATATTTGGAGCTACAGAATAAAGGGTCATATAAAAGATGTTTCCATAAAAGGAGATATAAAACTAGATAGTTTTTGTGACATCTTACTTCTGAATGGAATCTGCTCCAAAGTTTTGCTGTAAACGTGAGTGAAATGAAACCGAAAATAGGATGTGGCCTTGATGCAGAGGAGGGAGCGCTTAGTGGAAGTTTACAGTATGGGGAAAGGGAGAAGGAAACATGAAAGGCGTACAGACCTGATGCATGTCAGAAGGGAACAACCAAACCAACATCTTTTAATAGCAAGTACAGCTGTCGCCAACTAATGTAAGGGTGTCTTCTGGGCTGTGGAAACATGCACAATTCTACTAATCTAGTCCAAAATGAGTGACCTAACATTGACATGGCCAGGCTTGGCAAACTGCCTAACATATATTACCATATAAATTTATAACATTAAAACCTTACTGAAAACCTTACTCACATAATTCCCCATACTGCTGCCAGAATTGTAATTTATTAGCATATTTTCCTCAAATTATATATGCAATGTATAACAAAAAAAGTTACACCGCGCTATCTCCCCTTGTCATTAAACTCTTTTCACCAAACCCTACAATTCTAAATAATTAATCTATGTTCAAATCAAACAAAAATTTGTATATCAAAGTGTCCATAAATTACTGTGATCTATGTGTAAAAATCTCAGACGAGAATACGTGTCAAACTCGTTTACGAGGGCTATCCGGCTGTATCCTAATGGATACACGCGGAAATACTCCCCAAAGAAGCTCCTGTACTTCTTTGGGCGTAGGGCGTTTTTCAGCACGTTCCGACACGCTGAAATATGCCCAAGTGACAACCATAATGGGATTTCACTTGCTGGGCGATTTACCTCGCGTCGATCAGCGCTGTAAAACGCCCAGGTGTGAACCCGGCCTTAATGGCTCTAAAATTATTGCTCTCACTCCGACGTTTGCGGCGATATGCAACATGTGCGGCACGTAGGCGCACCTGACGCATATATGTGTGTGTATGTGGGGCGCGGGGACTTAAAATTTTAAAAAAATTAATAAATGTTATGCTTCATTTTTTTTTAATTAATCTTCCATTTTTGTATTACTTTTTTTTTTTTTACACACAACTTTATTGCTATTACATGGGGGGCTAAGAAGCCCCCTATGTAATAGCCAATTTACATGACAGGTCCTCTTTATGGAGACATCAGAGTTCTCCAGGCACCTTTACGTGTTGTTTTTATCTTTTTGTAAGTTCCTTTTTATTTTGCGCTAATTAAATGTTTAAAGATTTTATGCTATGTGCCTTTTATTTTTTTATTTTGGGATATTCTACCTTGGATCCTTTTTGTAGTTGTTACCTTGATACTGCTAAGTATTGCTAGCGATGCCACGGGTGATTGGAGCCGTTTTCAAAGGGGAGGAATAACGCTGACATCTGATGTCCATGGATGCATTGATGTGGCTGATACACATTGTATCATGAGAGATCGCCAGGATGTATGCAGTGTAGATGCCATGCAAATGAAGGAGTAAAAGAAAGAGTTTCTTACATGCTTTCTCATCAGGGAGATCTGGTGAGTGTTTAACTGCCTCCCGGCCAGCCGTTGTACTTACACGGCCTGCCGGGACCTTCTTGGATGTAAGCGGGCGTGCTAGTACGTCCTGCCCCGCCCCCCGCTCAGGCGCGCCCCCCCACGCGCGCACGAGCCGCTTACTGTGCCCGCACTGTCTATTGGACAGTGCTGTTTCCATAATAAGGTATAGAGTCAGTGAAATCTGCTCTATACCTTGCGATCTGGCTGTGCCAAATCACAGCTGTCAAAAAAGTAAACAATGGCTGCGGTTTGCAGCCTTGTCTCCATCTCCTCTCTCACACACCGTTCGGTTGTGGGAGAGAGAGGATTGAGAGCTTCAGAGGTCGTCCACAGTAAGCAATTAAAGTGACATACACACACAAATTAG
>NW_017307346.1:443559-452481 GCF_000935625.1 Nanorana parkeri
CCAAACGGAAAATTTTTGTTTAAAAAAAAAAAAAAAAAATCTTAATTTTCTAAAAACTTGTGCAAAAGATTGACATCTTTAAAACACCCACAATGCATCTCATCAAATACCTTAGGGTGTCTACTTTCCAAAATGGGGTCATTTTGTGGGTGTTTCTACTGTTGTGGTATTTTAGGGCCTCAAGAAATGTGATAGTCAGGGCAGCGGGGTTGTTACATTTCAAATATTTATGCCATTGTTTTGTAGTTTTGTAGACTGTATAACTGTAACACATTCTAATTAATTTACACTTATTTTGATTTTTTTTACCAAAGAAATGTAGCATAATACATTTTGGCCTAAATGTATGAAGAAAGATAATTTATTTGCACTGTTTCATTAACATAATATAAGGAAAACTGTTTTTTTTCCTAAATTTTCGGTATTGTTTCCCTAATATAGTAAAAAATAAAAATCCCAGTGGTGATTAAATACCACCAAAAGAAAGCTCTATCTGTCCCAAAAAAATGGTATAAAATTCATTTCAGTACAGCGCTGCATGACGGAATAAATGTCAGTCAAAGTACTGCAGCGCTGAATACTGAAAAATGGCCTGGCCAGGAAGGGGGTCTAAACACCTGGTCTTCAAGTGGTTAAAGATTTGTTTCATCGCATGAAGGTGGAGCACGGGAAAGCATTGATATCTTTTAGACAGTTTCACTTAAATGAACTTTCAGAATTTATTTCCTCTTGGTTATTTATTAAGTGATTAGAGAACAGCTTGCTCTTTTACTTATATACATGCTTATCCAATTCACTTTTGTTTGGATCACTTATTTATTTATTCATTATGTTATATACATTAGTATGGTGATGAATTTGCAATGATGCATGTGTCTTATGCTGGGCACACACCTTACAACCATTTCAAGACATTTGTCTTGCGATGGTTGTAAGGTAATTTAAAAAAACATACGATCTGCCTATCTTGGACAGGCAGATCGTACTTGCGATGATCCAAGCCCGCCCCGCTGAGGGGCGATCTTCCGATGACCGCAATGCTAAACAGGCAGTGTGCGCTTGCGCACACCGGCCCGTAAGTGAAAAGGGTTTAATGACAAGGGGAGATAGTGCGGTGTAACTTTTTTTGTTATTGTTTGCCCAGGGGTGTTTTTTCACTTCTTTGTTTTTCACTGCAGCTGTCGCTTTTTTTGTAATTTTGAAGGGTGGAAAAGCCAACAGCGTGAATATTTTTGTTTATTATATATATGCAGTGTATTTGGTATGTGTGGTATATGGAGTGACTGTATGATATATATACCTTATTTCTCACATTTCGTTTCGAGCTCACGCAAACTGACGTGCTGGAGTAAAAATTACATGACTGACTGCACGCAAAGGCAGCACACCATCGCTCCACACTGCTTCGCGTGCAGTGTGTCACAGCCTTAAAGTGCTTTTCACTCACCTCATAGTTCTAGTGAACCTGTGACAATGAGACTGTCACAGGTCGGCTCAGTAGATCGGCAAGTGAGCGAACACATACCGGTGTTCGCTCACCTCCCGATCCTGTCACAGCTCTCTGCCGTGACAGGGGAGGGGCTGGATTCTCCCCTCCCCACTCCCATCCGCCAGCGCTGACTGGCGGAACGGACGGGGGAGGGGGGCCGGCACAGCTGGCTCTGCCTCTAGATAGGCAGAGCCAGCTGTCACTCACGCAGCTGGGCTGATCCAGACATAATTGTCGGGATCCGCTTCAGCTGCGGCGTCTCAGTATCTCGCGGTATACTGAGCTTAGGGTGACGGGAGGACGCTAGTTTGTGTCCTCCCGTTACCCTAAGGAGAACTATGGGGAAAAGCCTTAACCCCATAGTTCTCCTTTAAGACCCCCAGAGATTTTAGCACAGTGTTAAAATCTCATGTAGACAATTACATTCTACATGTTATTCTTAAAACAATATTCCACGCTCAGAGTTCCTATAACTAAGTGGAAATATTAAGCTGCGTATTCTCTCTTCAATGTTATGTAAACTTTTATGCACAGCACTAAATATTCACAAAAATATATTATATATGTGCAAATTCAAGTGAAAAAGTGCCTTCTGTAGGCACCAACGCGATCCCAATAGTGATAATAATATGCAGAACAATACTGATAATGAATAAATAAAACTTATTTCATCAATGTGTTGCTCTAATAAGTAAAATTTATGAAAACATCCGTGAACTCTAAGGCTGGGTTCACACCTTGGCGTTTTATGTATGCGCGTCTTACGCGCGTTTTTACAGACGTTTTTCAGGCGTATTATGAAGCGTTTTGTACTTTATAAAAACGCGTTTGACGCGCGTTGTTTGATTGACTACACAGGCGTCCAATGAAAATTAATTCCTTGATTTACAGCTGCATCCAACGTTTTGTAGAGCGTTCATAGAGCGTTGAACGCGCGACAAAACGGAAAGGTGTGAACGGGGCCTTAAAGTGCATTAAATATGAGCAATATTATTTCAATTAATATATAACATCCGTGCAATATATAAAAAGCATTAGGGCTTGTTCACACCAGTTGCGGTGCATTCCAGAGCGGTAGCTCATTACATGCAAAGCAAGATAATTCAAGCCGTGATTTGTCATAATTGTGATGATTATGGCTTACAGCTCATGAAAACCCCAAGAACCCCAAATCCACAACCTCAAAAAAGTAGATTATTACATGCAATCAATAAAACAAGGATTGTACATAGAACAATATCGGACCTCTGAAAAGTACAAGCATGCATATGTACTCAGTACTTGGTTTGGGCCCCTTTTGCAGCACTTACTGCAATTACTTTTGCACGATATTCTAATTATTTGGGTTTCACCTGTAGAACCTTCAGGGCCCCAGTGCAAGAAACCATGAAGGGCCCCGCCCAACCCCACGGCACTGCATGGTTAACAGGAAGGCTGCCGAGGTCCCCAGCAAGCGTGAAACCTCAGGCAGCTGCTTGTTTAAAATGTTAGTGCCAGTGTTCTGACGAGAACGCTGACCCAGTATCTGCGTTTATGTACAGACGGGAATAAGAGACAGCCCTCTTAGCTCCGCCCCTAAGAGGCGGGGTCAGTTCATTCACCGGGATCAGTGACAGCGTCTCCAGCCCTTTCGCACAGCCGCCCGTACATGCTGCGGGTGGCTGTGCCACAGGGAAGGAGTGGCACGATCGTGGGGGGGCCTCTACATCCTTGCTGGGCCCCCCCAAGTGGCCGAACGCCAGGGCACGGTTGCAATTGCGACCGCTGCGACCCTGGTAGTTCTGCCAGTGCTGAAGGAGATATCAATTTTATCTTTTGCTACATGTGCTCCAAGATGGAGACCCTTATAGTTTAGAGTTAGGACCACACTATATGGAGGTGCCTTGGCGAGGCTGTGCGCCTTTCACATTTTCTGCAGAAGACGTGTATCTAAACCTCTGTTTTTAACCTTAGCGGTGAGACAAGTTTTTTTGCATGCTGGCTGGTGAGTGTGTTGGGAAACTTTTTGCTGTTGAAGGGGATATCAGGCACTGAACTGCATATTAGATACACTCCCAGTGCAAGAAATCCTTTTTATTGTACCCAAATGGCCTCTTTAAAGATTACTAAGGGTATAGAGTCAAACACAACCAACACAACCAACTCCAATATTGCATGCTTTATTTTGGCCACATCTTGGGAAAAGTACTAAAGAGGAAAGTAGGTAATAATATGCAGTGAACACCTTACCAGCCTCCTGGGAAAACACAGTTACCAGAACTTCAATGTAAAGAATTATGACACATGTTGTTCCCTAGAAAGAATTTCTAAAGCAAAAGAGGAGCTATGGGTTCAGGGCTGGTGTTAGACTATTTTGCGCACTAGGCAAGACCAGCTACTTGCACCCCCCTCCCGTGGTGCAACCCCCAATCCCCCCCGCCCTGCGCAGTCCCATTCTCCTGCGGGTTAGCTTCTGCAGGCAACACGTGGATGTAATTTAATTTGAAATTTGCTATTGTTTTTTGCAATTAGAAATAGATGGGGGGCGCCACGGCGGGGGGGGGGGATGGGAATGGTCAAGGCTGAGCCCTAGGCAGCAGTGCGCCCTAGGCGGCTGCCTAGTTTGCCTAGTGGCAGCACCGGCCCTGTATGGGTTCAATGAAGACCATGACAAGATTTACCATCACAATGGATAGTCTCAGAGACATTCCTCTCC
Source organism: Nanorana parkeri (assembly GCF_000935625.1). Lineage (NCBI taxonomy): Eukaryota > Metazoa > Chordata > Amphibia > Anura > Dicroglossidae > Nanorana > Nanorana parkeri. The sequence continues at coordinate 447,744 of NW_017307346.1, forward strand.
CATAATGGTGAGGCCCAAGCAAGAGGCAACACCCTAGTGTAGTATGCGTGCCAGTGCAAGTCCCAGTCAGCTCTGGGAGGGTTTGCTCTAAAGGCTTGGTTGTTGACTTGATTATTGTATTGCAGTCTTGGGGAAAGGCAAGTTGTTGAAGCCATCACTGTTAACAGTCAAGCTGTAAAATCCCCTGTCCTAATATAATCCAACAGCAATGCTCATTGCCAACTGTATCACTGTATTTAACTTTACTTTTAGTACAATTTCCTTTAATGGCTCATTCAGACTGATGTAGTCAGCTACCGTATGTTGTGTTAAAATCTATTTCCACTTTTGCAGCCAACTTAGATAAACCCCATTTTATATTTGTTACATGTTCCCAATCCCATAGAAAAACTTAAAACTTAAAAAAATAAAAATTGCTAGTTGCACAAACACGCTCATTTCTCTAAGAAAAGTTGTTCTCTGTACTGAATCTGTACAAAGCAGGTGGGGAGATTAAAGTTAACATAATTATCCCTATCTGTACTGTGCTGGCAGATCTCATTATAATTTGTAAACTAGATTTGAAAACTGTCTGCCCTTCAAAGGGTTAAAGATCTAGAAGCATTGTATATTAATAATGCGGGAGCGCAGTCTGTCCCTAGTCTTCCTGTAGGGACAGTCAGAGTTTGCTGTTACTGAAACTGAGAGAGAAGCTTGAAAAGACCAACTATGTCTTTATTAAACCTCAAATACTATGTAACTATGTAACTACATGGAGACATCTGAAAGGTAAGAAATATTTTTTTTAACAGAATATTTTGCTGTGTGAATAGGAACACATAAACATATCATGGGGTTTTCTCAATTTCGACTGCAAAAGTAGAAATACACTTTAATGTGTATTAACGTGCATGCAGCTGAATGGGCTGCCAATTGAAAAGACTGCACTTCAAATTGAATATACATAATATTTTTCAATGCAGTGCACCACAATGTATAGTAATGCATTACCATGGGTTGTGGTTCACTGCTTCACAGGTAATTTGGGGTGCCATTAAGAATAAATGGCATTGAAACACACCAACTTGCATACTGTGCATTACCGCACACTGCTGTTTTGCACATATTTCTGCACCACAACAATTTGAATGGACCCTAAGGCCTTGTTCACACCAAATGCAGAGCAGATCCGCTCAGGTTTCTGCACACGCAGTGCAGTGTGTTGTGCCGCGTTTTTGATGCATTCCGGGCCGTTTTTGGTTAAAAAAATCAAATAAATTTGTTTCGTTTAACATAGGCTTTCAGTGCATTCCAGGCATTTGCATGGGTTTTTGATGCGTTTGCATGCGTTCCAGAGCAGGTAAAATAGGGCTTGCTGCAGTTTTTTTACATGCTCTGGAACTGAACGCTGCAATCTGAACTGGAGCAAAAAATACCATTGGAATACATTGGACGCAGTTTTGATCCGGTCTGCAACTGCTCTGCTCTGTACCTGCTCCGCGCTTGGTGCGAGTAGTTGTCCTTTAACCCTGTGTGGTTGTTAGTGCTGCTATAATTAGCAAGAGGAAGTACTGTGTAAAAAGTTTTGTCTGTTCCACGACTTTTCACAGTTCCGTGATAGTAAATGAAATCTATAGCCGAGCACTGAAATATGGCGGTTCACTTTCACATTCTTGATACTTAACATGGATTACTAAATTCAACGGATGCTCTGCCAACGCTATGTGCTCAGAAAAGCCACAATAAGTGGAAAACAACATTAAAACAATCTTTTGGGGAACTTTGCAAATATTAGTAAGCTTGGTATTTCCTGTAAAAAGGGGAACTTTGCATATGAATATGAGCTAGGGGTATAGGCTTATTTACGGAAATGAGTGAGAAATACATTTATAAATAAATTATATGCCTCACATTTTGTTTAAATCCGGTTTAATTTACCATTGTCATACAAATCTCCAGCACTAATCGCTAAACACAAACCTTTTTGCTACATGCATTTCAGAACACATTGATCACACCTTAATTTTCATTTTCATTGTTTTAATCCACCTAACCTTTAACTTTTTCCAAAAGCACAGCCTAATATTAAAAATCAACTTTAACACAAATATTTTTATTTTGTTTTGGATAGAATGGGGAAGGGTTAAAGCCTCTGTCAGATTTGTATTGCTATCTGTGTCCCAGTGGGGATATTTCCCCTCACTTTCTGCCAATACAGGAAGTGATGGGAAATCTCTGAAGGGGACACAGACAAAAACATGTTGTTAGTAGCATGAGGAAAGGTTAAAGGGTATCTAAACCCAGAATTATTATTTGTTTAATATTGCAGCTTACTAATTCTTAAATGTGGTGGCTGCATTAGATTTCTTTTATTCAGGTTTTTTCCCTTCATTTTTTACCTGGTGATCCGCCAAGTAAGTCTGTTACTTTTCAGTTTCCTGTAACAGACCAAGCTATCTAGCAAAAGTGGCAAATAGAGGTTTGAAACAAACCATTTAACACTTTCAGGGGTGCTTATTATTCATTTATGTAAAACTTTTATCCCAAAAGGAAAACAAAAATAAAACAAAACTGTTGCTATCCGTGTTAGCTGAAGTTCAGATTTAACCTTTTCGTTGCCACTGACCCATGTCATTAAATCGCTGGCAGCGGGCCCCTTTATAATCTTTTTTTATGTGTAAAGCTGACTGTCGGCTTCACCGTGGAAGCGATTCAGCTGCTCCCTGATCGCTTCAAGGGGCCGTTGTAGTGCGCACCCCCCCCCCGCCTTGCTTTCTGGGCTCTGCTGCCCCTCCTGCAAAGCTGAGACCAGCATCATGGGTGTCGGCGGGAAGCCAGGAAGGGGAGCGCGTGTGTGTTAACGTAAACACATGTCAGTTGCACCTACATACGAAAACGACAATTTCGCTACACATGTTAGGTATTGTCACGTGCACCAGAGTGAGAGCAATACTTCTAGTGCCAAAAACTTTTATAGCATCACCTATGGACAATTTGGGGTACCGTATTTTGTCATTGTTTCATGGATGCACGCAATTTTTAACCTGAGCACGTTTGTTATCTATTTACTGGGTTATTATATTGTGCTCTTTGACACTAAGAGCGTTATTCACAAAGCTAGCCGAAGGATCAGCCGCAGCTCTGGCTGATACTTCAGCTAGCTGTGATTGCAGGAGCCCTTCAGTTCGGTAGAACCGAAGGGCTGCTGTAGGGGCTATTCACTATAGCCCGTACAGCTCCCGAAATTGGCCGAGCGGCTCAGTGGAGCCAAAGGCATATGCTTCGACTGAGCCAAGGGGAAACCCAAAGCGGGCCGAACGGCCGGCCACATGCTGGCTGGCCGAAAGGCTCGCAACTGACAGCTGGGCAGAACCAGCCGTGATCTTACCAGGTAAACAGGGGATGCTGAACTGCCACTACAATGACAGCTCGGCAGCCTTTGCTATGTTCAAGTACTGATGCAGGGTTTCAGAGTCCTGGCCTAGACATAAATTAGTGCAGGGAATCGCACTGCGGGCAGGAGGTGTGTTTGGGGTGCCATGGAAATGAATGGTACCACAACGTACCTCCCACAGCAGAATTTATCAGGCTGAAACTGAAAATGACTTTTTCACACCTTTTAAACATTTTGTTAAATAATTGTATGTATTGCATTAGACATTTTACTGAGTTTCATGGATTTAAAATAATCTGAATTTAAAAACTCCAAGCCAATATAATAAAATAACTAGGGCTGGTAATGATTAAAATTTTTGTGTTCGATTATATCGAAAAAAAATTTAATCGATTAATTGAATAATTTCGATTAATTATAATGCACATACAGATCCAACTACATTGGCCTATACACATAAAGCACAGCAATGAAGTAATAACATTAACTAGGATCACACTAATCCAGCACATTATTAATCTCACGTGGGGCAACTCAGAATAATGACGTGCTGGATTAGTGTGATCCTAGTTCATTGTATGACTTCATTGCTGTGCTGTATGTGTATAGGCCAATGCCTTGGCTGGCGCTCGTGCAGAGTTTTTAAAAAAAATGAATCGATCAAAAAAAAATTTAATCGCTCAAAAAGATTAACGATTAATCGAGAAATTAATTGTTAATTTGCACAGCCCTAAAAATAACCAACCTTTTATTTAAAATAACACACCAAAATTGGACCATATAACTTCAGTGCTATCACTGGGGCTCCCAAGCCTGCTATGTGATAGCAAATTGGAGGCTACGGGTTCTCTTTAGGGTGGCCCCTGGTGTCACCTTTCGACTTCAAAGAAGCTATTTAAAGGAGATCTATGGGGTTAAGGCTTTTCCCCATAGTTCTCCTTAGGGTAACGGGAGGACACAAACTAGCGTCCTCCCGTCACCCTAGCAAAACAAACGACAAACGCACTCAACAACTTGCCACCAGTTATACAGTAAGGTGCACACGAAATGGGCTTTGAACAGTAAAACAGTAGAAAGGCATCATGGCACACTCACAAACCAGCATGTAAAACAACTTGTCTCACCACTAAGGATAATAACAGAGGTTTGGATACACGTCTTCTGCAGAGAATGTGAAAGCCGCACTGCCGCGCCAAGGCACCTCTTATAGTGCGGTCCTAACTCTAAACTATGAGAGTCTCCATCTTGGAGCACATGGGGGCAGAAGATTTCAAATTGGGTGCAGGTTTGTCAGGAGGAAGCCCAGCCTCCTTAAAAGCACAGAAACACACAAGGGATCCCGCACATCCCAATGGCAGCTGAGAA
>NW_017307346.1:453271-497867 GCF_000935625.1 Nanorana parkeri
CACCAGTTATACAGTAAGGTGCACACGAAATGGGCTTTGAACAGTAAAACAGTAGAAAGGCATCATGGCACACTCACAAACCAGCATGTAAAACAACTTGTCTCACCACTAAGGATAATAACAGAGGTTTGGATACACGTCTTCTGCAGAAAATGTGAAAGCCGCACTGCCGCGCCAAGGCACCTCTTATAGTGCGGTCCTAACTCTAAACTATGAGAGTCTCCATCTTGGAGCACATGGGGGCAGAAGATTTCAAATTGGGTGCAGCTTTGTCAGGAGGAAGCCCAGCCTCCTTAAAAGCACAGAAACACACAAGGGATCCCGCACATCCCAATGGCAGCTGAGAAACTCCATGCGTCGCTGCACCAAATCGGTCAAGCAAAACAAACGACAAACACACTCAACAACTTGTCACCAGTTATACAGTAAGGTGCACACCCTAGGCTCAGTATACCGCAAGCTGTAGCTCGCGGTATACTGAGACGCCGCAGCTAAAGCGGATCCTGACAATTATGTCTGGATCCGGCAAGCTGCGTGACTGACAGCTGGCTTTCCCTATCTGGAGGGAGAGCCAGCTGTACCTGCCCCCTGGAGGATCGGAGCGGGGAGGGGGGAATCCAGCCCCTCCCCTGTCACGGCAGAGAGCCGTGACAGGATCGAGAGGTGAGCGAACGCCGGTATGTGTTCGCTCACCTCCCGATCTACTAATCCGACCTGTGACAGCACCTGACACCCGGTCTGTGTCCCCTCCGATACCTGCTCTCGCGGGGAAGAGCAGCAGGGATTGGAGGTGACACAGACGGCAGCAGGCTCCCAGAGGGGAGGAGATGGGCCGGGTGTGTGTGTGTGGTGGGCAGGGGCGGGACGTGGTGTGGTCTGTGAATTCTGGAGCTGTCCTCAGAATCAACTAGTCAATAATGAGAATCATTGACAACAGTTCTCATGATCAATTATTATCAATTACATCGAACAGTTGTTGTAGCCCTAGACTTGACAAATCTCATGCAGTCTTGGTGACTTAGTATTTTCCCTTCAGAAACTGGAAGTAGAGGGAGGAAGTGAAGGGAGTGATGGCCATATACAGTACCTGTGAACATAATATTACAAATTAAGGAAATTGTCTCTGACTATATGAGAACAAAAGTACTGTGGTGATCCTTAAATGGAAGCATAGGAGCAATCATCATAGCCACTTCCTTATGTCACACAGCCAAGAAAGTCATGCAAATTTTCACATTGGCTGCTCCTATGTTCTAGCGAAATAGGATACTGTCTGTGAACATAACCATGCATGACCCAATACGAAATCTACATAATAATCTTCTTCACAAATCAGTAGTTGTGATGACTTTGCTTTTAGGGAAATAATAAAACATGACTTACAGGTGACTCGAATATAATAAAGTGCATTTTTCAATCACCTTGCCATCTATAATTCATATAGTAAAGCCCAACTCCAGGGGAATTAAAAGTTTTCCTTTGCAGTGTGGCTGCCCACTTCTTACGGTATTAATAATATAGGATAAGCTTTAGATTAGTTGGTTAGAGGCAAACATTGTTAGTTTAGTTTAATATAAAAATAATTTTCTTGGAAAGAACAAATTATTACGTAATACCGCCATCCCCTTGGTTTTCTCCAAAATGGCTTGTGGGTTCTGTCACATATGGCTGCTGGTTACGTCATTAAGATGTGCTGATATGGCGGCCACACATGTGCAGTATTGCCCCTTAAACGTCATTAATATGAATTGAGACGATGATGTTTTTACACAATCCCCATATATGCGCAGTATGGCATCACAATATGCCAGCAGTATGCTACAGCACTGCGCAGAATCCACAAAATTCCCACACATGTGTAGTATGGCATCACATTATGGCAGCATTATACTGCGCATGTAAAATAGCTTACTATCTCTGAGGTCACTACTATACTTGCACTGAATCCCACCACCATATTTTGATGTCAGAAATATGGCGACAGGATCTAGCACATGCAAAGTGGTTATACTAGTGAGCATGCACAGGATCTTGCCACCATATTTCTGACAACACAATACGGATGCAGGATCCAGCGCTGTAGCGCCCTAAGAGATAGCCACTGCGCATATGCAGTATATGCCACTATATTGCTTTGCTCACTGTGGGCACTCATGTGCAGTTTCACAGTGGGCCATGCACATGCATTCTGTATACCTGGAGGCTGGGGCAGAGATAGAAATATGGTGGCTCTAATCATGTTTTTTTCAGGGCACTTAGGTGAGCCTGGCATAGAGCGATAATAATTGTGTATGTGTGGGGCAAAAAATATAACATATAAGCAAAAAATGTGCTGAAGACACATGATTTGCAGAGAGCGGAGGTTAGCAGAGTGTGACGAGGTAGAGCATTCATGCTGCTGCTCCCATAGCCATTTGCAAGGGACACGTTAGCAGTCTGAAGCAAGCCAAAACCCAAGGCTGATGGGCTGTAGCATACCTCGACCCATCCTGCTGACCTGGGGAGCACTATGTGCAGGAACTGTATTGTGCCCCTTGGTATTGGCTCTAACTTCTACCATCTTTCCCTGATTGTACTATTTGAATGGCACCCTCCTCACCACCATACCAAAAACTTCACCACTCCTCCCTCCTCACCCGACACCTGCCCACCAACCCCACACAGCACCTTACCCATTTTCCCCCAACCCCATTGTGCTCACCACTGCACCTACATATTATATTATGCTTGCTTCAATTCTCCAACTCTCACTGATCCTGTGTAATTATGGAAGATTTTTCACAAGGACATGTACTGTATTAGCAGAATTAGTAGATTGCTTAAAAAAGGATTGGACGTGTTTCTAAAAGCACAAAGTATAAATTCCTCACGTAGCAAACTGAATTACACTTTGTAAGCGTTTGATGCCTTCCCCTGGATCAGTTGTGGGTTAGAGTTCTAAGGATGTAGGGTGTTTCATATTTTACCTATTTATTTATTTTTGCTCAGTGTTGAACTTAATGGAAACGTGTCTTGTTTTCACCCAAGTTAACAATGCAACTATGAAAACTATTCAGGTGTTCAAGAGGTCTAATCGACATCATAGCCCTCCCTTTCCAGTCCAATACAGCCTTATTACATGCCATCACTGACCTATTTCTTGCCCACAGACCTTAACCCTTTTACTGCCAAGGCATTTTTTCACACATTAAATAATCCACATTGTAGGCCTGAAAATTGCTTAAACCCCCCAAAACATTATATATTTTCTGAAAATAGAAAGATCCTGTAGAATAAAATGGTTGCGGTTGCTAATTTCTATGTTGCAACACTTTATCAAAACCTACATTCCACTAAAAATACACTTAAGTTAAGTCTATTACCTCAAAAACACAACATAATACCCAATTTGTTGTAAAATATAAAATATGAGATTACAGTGAGTAAATGCATACCCACCATGCCCAGGTTAAAAATTGTGAGTGTCAGAGAAACAGCGCCAAAGTACCGTACCCCAATTTGTCCATAGGCAACGTTTTAAAAGCCCATGCAGGTCATCATTTTAGAGAAATCCATGAATATTGCCCCAAGAATTATTTTTCTCACTCTGGCGCAAGTGTGTAGTGCGATCATTGTTTTTGTACGTAGGTGCACCTGACAGGGGCGGGGGAATTTCATTTTTTTTTTAGTTTTAAATTTATTTGATTTTATTTGGTTTTTTTAAAACTTTTTTTAACTTAACTTACTTGACATCCCATAGGGTGGCTTACTCTAGCATACTAGTGGTGACAGGTTCTCTTTAAGTTGACTACACTCCATTTACTTCTTCCCTGGCATCTGCCACTGTGTAATTACAGCTGAAGGACCAAAAGTGATGCAATCAGCGTTGCTTCTGGCCCCATTCAGCGGGGAGGAGATCGTCGAACAACTGTTCGCAGGTCTCATTTCCTGCTTCCCACCAACAATTTCCTGCTTCCCACCAACAGTAGCGATGGCGAGGCGGGGGTGTCGGGCGTGGAGTTGCACTACCTGGAAGCGACCTGGTGGCAGCTCAATCAGCTTTTCACATGTATACAGAGTCCTGTCAGAGCTAGAGACGTATGACATACGTCAGTGGCAGCAAAAGGGTTAAAGTGGACCTTTACCCCCTTTCACTAAAGATCACATCTTGATGCAGCTCGGCATGCTGATATGAAATCTTATTACATTCATTAGTTAAATAAGCATATATATATTTTAATTCAATTACTATTTTTCTACTTCCTGGTCCTCTTAGGCATTAGTGATATAGCCAAGATGCAAGATGTGTACAGCAAGGCAAGCCATTGAGAGCCACCCTAAAACAGTAAATCAGGACTAGTACTCAGGGGACCAGCTGATTCTGCAGGAAGCTAAGACTTTTAAACATCAAGGTCAAGGAGTAGCAACCATTGTAAGCATTTAAATCAGCAGTCAAGGCATAGCTTGAAACCCTTTCGATTTTAAAATCACTTTAACCTTTCTGTGCTTTCCTCACACATCAATTTACCACGGAGATACTACAATCCCCTATTGACCCAGTGCTCTTTGCTTCCAACTGTCACACTCCCCACATCTTCTGGGGTGTCCAGCAAAAAATTAGAGGTGGAGGGAAAGTACCACTTAGCAAACAGACATGTCATTCTGTGAATATGTCAGATTATGATCTTATTGTGAAAATTGATCATGTAGAGAGAGGGTTCCAGGGCTTTGATTTAATAGCGGCTGGTACCATGTGAGTAGGTAAAGCTAAACCAATATCACTTGCATAAGTGTCTACATGGAAGAACTGCTAATCTGATGCGAACAAGAAAGTGCAAAGGGTGTATCAGAGTTCAGGTATCAGCACAAGTGAAGGTCACATAGCGTCACACACTTAAAGAACTAATAATATTCCTTTAGTCCTACACTCCTCTCTTTTACCACAATATCATTGGTACTATTCGATTACTTGTGCTTCCTTTAGTGTAATCTGTGATCTTTCGCATTACATACTCTAGAATGAGGTTTCAAACAACAGAAGAAATACAATCCCCTTGCTTCAGTCCTTGCTGATAGTTACTTCTTCTGCCAGAGTGCCCTGTGACTGCACGTTCTAAAAGTCACATGTCAAATTGTTATCGCATGTGATGAAATAGTCACGTAGAACTGCTTCCCCCTTTGAGATCTAATAGAAACCTGCCATGGGAAGATATGAAGGTTGCAATTAATGACCTTTTCTTCTGAAAGTACTGGTTGCCTGTCCCTCTTTCTTCAATACTTCGAGTCACTGACCTAAAACAAGTATGCAAATAGGGAACTCTTACTTTTCTCTGATTTTTCTGACCTAAGTACCTTTTCCGGGTCAGTGACATAGGCATTGTTGAAACCCAGACAGCCAGCATAACAGCCAGACAACTAGCATTTGTAGAAAGAGTCCAGTATATATGGGTAATCTCGGATCACCCATAACGGTATGGCCACGCGCCTAATATTGAGTAGGTCCCCCTTTTGCCGCCAAAACAGCCCTGTCCCATCAAGGCATGAACTCCAGTAGACCTATGAAGGAATGCTGTGGTATCTGGCACAAGCCATCAATGTAGCAGATCATTTGAATCCTGTAAGTTGCGGGGTGGAGCCTCCATGGATCGGACTTGTTTTTCTAATACATCCCACAGATGCTCGATTAGACTGCGATCTGGAAAACTCCTTGTTGTGTTCCTGAAACCATGCTTAAAACACTTTTGTAGTGTCGCAGGGCGCATTATTCTGTAGAAAGAGGCCACTGCCATCAAGGAATACCTTTTCCATGAAGGGGTGTACTTGGGAAGCAGCAATGTATAGGTAGGTGGTACATGTCAAAGTAACATCCACATGAATGGCAGGACCCAAGGTTTCCTAGCAGAACATTTCCCAAAGCATCACACTGCCTCTGTTGGCTTGCCTTCTTTGCATAGTGCATCCTGGTGCCATCTGTTCCCCAGGTAAGCGACACACATATACATATATACACAGTATATATATTGCTTTACAGTTTTTTTACTCAGTTAACATATAAATATAAATATAAAACATGTTTAAAATAAAAATGAACAGCATGAAAATAAATACAAATTGAGGCTGATTTACTAAAAAAATTGAGAATGTTTACACAAAATTAATATTCACTTCAGCTATCCAATCAAGTGAAAATCAGTTCTTGTTTATTTTATTGGTACATGACTGGATGATCGACGTGAATATTCACTCATTTTTTTATGTGAACATTCTCATCTCCTTTAGTAAATCAGCCACGTAGACTTTGTGGTGGTTTGAACAAGTCATAAATGTGTTGGCTGCCAGAAAACAGTGTAATTCTGAGATGACAAACTGTGCACCACACAGTATTGTGGTCAACCTGCCAAAATGTTTTGTGACAATGGGGTCTATTCACAAAGCTGCCGAGGGCAGCCGAGTGAATGACCGAAGCTGATTTACAAGAAGAGTTCCGCAAAAGTTTACTTTTCTAAGTGATTTTTCACTTGACTCTCAACCAAAGTACCCCTGAAAAAGCCTTCTGGCTTTGTCTGGGTGCCTTCCAATTTTTGAACAATGTCATACATTTCCATTGTGCAGTTGAGCTGGCCACCAGCATCATGGAAACAGAGGAAGCTAATCCAGGGCGGGCTGCATCCACCCTCAACATTCAGAAGAAGACAGGAGTTCCCCTCCATCCAGACCTGCTCCACCTTCCATCCTCTGCTGTGCTGCCGCATCCGCACTGTGGTGATGATTATAAGGCAGGACCTTGAAGTAAAGGTGGGAATGAGGATGTGAAAGGGGGAGGAGGGAATTTGATTGGAATGGGTCCTTGATAGGAAGGGGGACTTCTAATGTTTAAGGGGTGGGGGGGATTCTGATGTCAGGGTTTTTAAGGGTTCTCCGTTAAAACCATACCAGGCCCCTATCTAGGATAAGGGTCTGTATAGATTATGGGGGTACCACAAGTCATTTTTTACATTTACATATTTTACGTTTTAGACTGGGGTGCTTCAAGATTTTACATACATTTAAAGGGTGCTGTGACTGAGGTTGAGAAAAGCTGACTTTGCACTGGTTCACATCTAGGTGGCATCGTTTATGTGCGTTTGGGTTCAGATTGCGGTTATTTGCGTGTGTGTGTATCAGAGTTCAGGTATCAGCACAAGTGAAGGTCACACAGTGTCATACATTTCGAGAACTATTCATATTCCTTTAGTCCTACTCTTCTCTCTTTTACCACAATATCATTGGTACTGTTCTATTACTTGTGCTTCCTTTAGTGTAATCTGTGATCTATCGCATGCGTGTGACACATTTTTTTTTATTTTTATAATTCTTTATTTTGTAAGAACACGAGCATCCATACAGAGACATTGCACACAATTTGTCAACAATACAAATCAAGGCTCTCATTAAGCAGTGCTAATAACAGGTCTGATCACATATGCATGGATTTCGTAACTTTTCCATTTAGGCAACAAATATAACATTAACAACAATAATAGGACATAATAGGCTTCGGACCCTAGCATTAGTAGGCGCTATGTGCTTCTCTCCCTGAGTCGCCCCTGCATGGTTATGGCTCAGGAGTCCCCTCCCATCTCCACCCGAATATAGTATCATGGAGATCTGGTCCCTTGGGTAGTTAGCGGTGACTTCATGCGAGGCTAACAGGGGCTTCCGCAATTAGTATTCTCACAACGACTGGTCAGAATGCACCTATCATGTTCCATTAATCAGTAGAACATAAGCACTAAAGGCAAACACGGGGTAGTGACAGACAGGCAGGTAGAAATAGAAAGATAGGGGAAGGCAGTAGGTGAGGAAAAGAGAAAGTGGACCCTCTCCCATTGGGATATCCCTTTCCAATTGCTCAAGGCATCTGAGGGTCAGTTGGTGGGTCCTGCTCAACGTGCACCTGATATTCCGGGGAGAAGAAGAATTCCGTCCAGGGAGACCATACCTTGCAGAAAGTGTCATGTGTTTCTCTGGCTGACGCAATCAGATCCTCCATTCTCCAGATCTCGTTGACCTTCCCCAACCACATGCCCACCGTAGGGGGTCTTGTGTTCCGCCAGAGTATCGGAATACAGGCTTTTGCCGCATTAAGTAAGTGTAGCAGTACCGACTTCAGGTAAGCCCGTTTGGGTATCTCATTGTGATGCAAGAGGAAGAATGCCGGGGTCATTGGCATATCTCGGTCAGTGAATGTGGGTAACATCGACTTGACCCCTTCCCAAAAATCCTGGATTCCTGGGCATGTCCAAAAAATGTGAAGCATGGTACCTCCAGACTGGCCGCATCGCCAGCACTCAGGCGTCATTTCCGGCATGATTTTGTGAAGGGCAGCAGGGGTCCTATACCAGCGTGTAAGAATTTTATAATTGCACTCCTGGATTTTGGTGCATCTAGAGGTTTTATGGGCCAGGTATACCATTTTTTCCCTTTGGTCTGGCGTGAAGGATAGCTCCAATTCACTTTCCCATTTGTCAAAGTAAGGCGAAACCCATTCCCCCGGGTGTGTGTCTAAGAGGGAGTAAACTAGAGAAACTACATGTCGGAGTGGCGGGGCGGGTGCACATTCCCTCTCAAAATCCGTCAGGGGTCGAGCAAAGGTCCTGGCCGGTGGCAATGATCGTAAGAAGTGGGCTAGCTGCACCCTTTGCCAGAAGTTCAATGGGGACCACTGGGGTTGCACTGACAGGTCTCCCAGCGTTACCCATGTCCCATCCCTCATGAAGTGCCGAGCTTCATAGAAGCCCTCCTCCTGTAGTTTTCGAAAACCCGGGTCTCCCACTCCAGGGGTAAAACTAGGATTGCCCAGAATGGGGAGTAAAGGTGAAGGAGATGGGGATATGCCATCTACCGGGAAGAGTCTGCGGCATACCGCCCAAGTGGCACCTATGGTGGGATGGTTTCGCACTGAGGTCGGGATGTCTCTGTTGCACCAGGGCAGGGAAGCCAGGGGAAAACCAGTGGCTGATTGTTCGAGCCCAATCCATTGTTTTAGATTGCCGTGTCTGCACCAATCTATCACCCTCGTGAGATGACACGCAGCGTGGTATCGAGTTACGTCGGGAAGGCTAATCCCCCCACGTAGTTTATGCCGCCGTAGGATCTCCGATTTGATCCTAGGTGCCTTGTGAGCCCACAGAAATTTCCCAAAGGCACTGTTAACTGCCCCGAGGAAGGCCCGTGGTATTCGAATAGGTAGAGTCTGTAGCAGGTATAGAATGCGTGGCATAACATTCATCTTCAGAATGTTGCATCTACCAAACCACGAGAATTTCCCTGCGTGCCATCTCGAGAGGTCTGATCTGATATCTTTGAGCAATGGAAGGAAGTTGAGGCGGAAAGTGTGGGAAAGGTCTGCCGGGATATTAGTGCCCAAGTATTTCAGTGATTCCGTAGTCCACCTAAATGGGAAGGCAGCTCGCAGGCCCGGTATGAGGAAGCTAGGGATGGATACATTGAGGGCTGTGGATTTCTGAAAATTAATGAGGAATAATGATACCGCCCCATATTTCTCAAATTCCTGCATAAGGTTCGGTAGGGACACAGTAGGGTTATTGGATAATTTTTCACTTCAGTTAGTGTGTCCGGTGGCTGTGGTTTAAGATCCAAAGAGAGGGGTATGTTGGTAGGGCTGAAACGATGTAAGCGCCCTTCCCTCTCCCCTTACTTGGGACTCTCACTCACCCGCGGACTTCGATTTCAAATTGCAAAATATATGTGCGGCCGCACAGTAAACAACAAAAGTGGTAGAAGCAAGGGTCTCCACGGTGAAAAATTCCAGGTACACTCAAAGATCCGCAAGTTGTGTAGTTACCGCAAACAGTCGTCAGATATGTTCAATCAATCTCTGCTGGAGGGTTCCAATTCAGCTAGACTCACACCATTTCGAGCCGGCTGTGCTCCGTCTCCACACTTTTAAACCCAGCCGGGATATGCATCTACCGGGACTGGCGTGCGGGATGAGTTATTGCGAGTGTCCAGGCAAGTGGTTGACACACGTAGCACTGACGCGTTTCCTCCCCACACGGGGGCTTCCTCAGAGGGGCGTGTGCTGTTAACTCTTGCAAGGATGTATTAAATAGCTGGTTAATGAGGCTAATAGACTGCCGGATATCACACAGTCAGCGGGCCATATCGTTTTTCAAAAAATATACTGATGATATTGCACATATTTTAATATACTATAATGGCACCTGTGGAGCCTTAAGTGAGTAAATAAAATAAAATAAAAAATCCTAAATCCCTTTACCCACATACAGTCACAAGTACATATATATTTTAACTGATTTATGGTGATGGAGAAATAGCCTTTAGACATCATATAACATCATATACATCTATACGGGCTGAAAAGGGGCTCCTGATGTGAAAAATGATGGAGTTTCGACGGGCTACTCATGGGATCAAATAGGTGGTAATGAATAGTTACTGCTATTATAACTTGAATCGACACATATGTTTCAAGGTCATATAAAAATATACAGGTGCGGAAAAGTGAATTGTAACCGATAACCCAACATGGGGGTTCATCCCCTAGAAAAAAACCATAATATTATATCGCCAGTCCAAACTCAACCGCAAAGGACATCAGGAGTCCCATACATACTCCAAAGTTTATATATATAGACAATCCGGTAATCAATTGATTGACAGGAATGTAACTAAGGTAGCACTCTGTCAGAGGCAACCGGTTTGTAGCTCAGGGATGAAGGATATATTTGAATTCGTCAACTTCAATTATTAAAGCAAGAAGCATTATGTTTAGTGTACAAATGGTTTCAGAGATAACAACTGAAGTTAATCATATCGTTAAGACCTGGCGCCTGATGAGCCTCCGTCTGATGAATCCACCTGCACTCTCTCTGTAATAGGGTTTTGTCCCAATCCCCCCCACGTCTGGGTTGATGGACCCTATCCAAGGCAAAAAAGCGAAGTCTGTCGATACGTCCATTGTGGGTGTCTACAAAATGTCTAACTATGGGGGACCTAAGGTCTCTAGCTGCTATACCCGACAGATGGTCAGATATTCTGTTCTTGAGCATGCGTTTGGTTTTTCCCACGTAAAACATGTCACAGTGACAGAGCATCAGGTAAATAACACCCCTGGTCTCACAATTGACAAAATGGTGGGCCTTGAAGTTCTTACCTCCAGGGGTGGATATCTCCGTCCCAGTCTGGACGTATCGACAGAATTTGCACTTCTGACATTGGAAGGTACCCTTGTATTTGCAACAGGAAACAGGCCTACTCACAAAGTCACTATTGGTCAATTTGTCCTTCAAAGAGGGGCATCTTCGGTAAGTAATGGTGGGTTTAATACCCACATACCTCGAGATTCTCGAATCTCTGGTCAAACAATGCCAGTGTTTCTGAAGAATCTTTAATATTTGTGCATGTTGGTTGTTATAAGTTAAAATTAATCTTACAGGGGAATCCTCTCTACCATTTTTATTTAATTTAGATGTATTTTTATTGGTGTTGTTGGATTTCCTAGGTCCACTTTTTACACGTTTGTAGGATTTTTTCAATATTTTGTTCGAGTAGCCCCGGGCCCGTAGCCTGAGTCTTAAATTGTGTGCCTCTCTTTCAAAGTCCTCATCATTAGTGCAATTTCGTCTGACTCTCAGGTATTGCCCAAAGGGAATACTGTTTTTTAGACAGGAAGGGTGGGCACGTTTGGCTTCTAAGATGGCATTGCCTGCTGTGGCTTTTCTATATAGACTGGTGTAGAGGGTCCCTTCGACATCTTTGCACACCAGAACATCTAAAAAGGGTAACCTACTAATTTGTATCCGTATACGAAATACAGTGCATGTATCTGTTTTAATCAGGGCTTTGCTACATCAGCTGGCTTGCTGATCCTTCGTGTTACTTTAACTACTGTCTGTTCAAGGGAAGTTTTTTAATTGATTTTAAATGTCTTGCTGTGGATGTATTGTTTTGTTCATATTCGTTTCTTTATGATTAAATATTCTTTTTTTGATTAAATGACATGTTATGTAAGAAGTGGGCTACCTGCACCCTTAGCCAGAAGCTTAATGGAGACCACTGGGGTTGCTTTGATAGGTCTCCCAGCGTTACCCATATCCCATCCCTCATGAAGTGCCGAGCTTCGTAGAAGCCCTCCTCCTGTAGTTTTCGAAAACCCGGGTCTCCCACTCCAGGGGTAAAACTAGGATTGCCCAGAATGGGGAGTAAAGGTGAAGGAGATGGGGATATGCCATCTACCGGGAAGAGTCTGCGGCATACCGCCCAAGTGGCACCTATGGTGGGATGGTTTCGCACTGAGGTCGGGATGTCGCTGTCTCAGGGCAGGGATGCCAGGGGAAATCCAGTGGCTGATTGCTCGAGCCCAATCCATTGTTTTAGATTGCCATGTCTGCACCAATCTATCACCCTCGTGAGATGACACGCAGCGTGGTATCGAGTTTGTGAGCCCACAGAAATTTCCCAAAGGCACTGTTAACTGGCCTGAGAAAGGCCCGTGGTACTCGAACAGGTAGAGTCTGTAACAGGTATAGAATGCGTGGCATAACATTCATCTTCAAAATGTTACATCTACCAAACCACGAGAATTTACCTGCGTGCCATCTCGAGAGGTCTGATCTAATATCTTTGAGCAATGGAAGGAAGTTGAGGCGGAAAGTGTGGGAAAGGTCTGCCGGGATATTAGTGCCCAAGTATTTCAGTGATTCCGTAGTCCCCCGAAATGGGAAGGCAGCCCGCAGACCCGGTATGAGGAAGCTAGGGATGGATACATTGAGGGCTGTGGATTTCTGAAAATTAATGAGGAATAATGATACCGCCCCATATTTCTCAATTTCCTGCATAAGGTTCGGTAGGGACACAGTAGGGTTCGTAAGGAAGAACAACAAGTCATCGGCGAAAGCCGCTACTTTGTGCCTACCCCCTCTCCCCAGGTCCACTCCCTCAATATCACTGTTAGTTCTGACTCTGCGGAGGAAGGGCTCCAGGGCGAGGATGAAGATTAACGGTGATAGCGGGCAGCCTTGCGCGTACCATGCGATATTGCAAAGGTTCTGGATAGTGTTCCATTGATCCGGACCTGAGCCGTCGGTTTGGAGTAGATCGCCATGATCCACGTCATCATCACCTCTCCCAGGCCCAACACCCGAAGAGTCAGTTCCATGAACTGCCAACCGACGCAGTCAAAAGCCTTTTCCGCGTCGGTGGACAGAAGCAGAAGGGGCTGTTTCTGGGCGGAGGATGCATGGATGACATTCAACACCCGGGTTACATTATCCCTTGCTTCCCTAGATGGCATGAATTCGACCTGGTCTAGATGTATAATACCTTGTAAATATGGGATTAAACGGGATGTCAGTATTTTCGTGAAAAGTTTCAGGTCTGAGTTAAGCAGTGAGATGGGCCTATAGTTTGCGCATAGATGAGGGTCTTTTTCTGGTTTTGGAATTACGGTGACATGTGCTCGCAACGAATCCATGGGAAACGGTACGCCTCGGTACGGTACTGCATTGTACCCTTTCAAGAAGTAGGGGGATAGGGTTTCTAAGAACGCCTTGTAGTAGGGTAGGGAAAGGCCATCTGGACCCGGAGCTTTTCCCGATTTAGTCCTGCGTAGGGCAGCACCTAGTTCCTCCCCTGTGATAGGTGCCTCCATGGATCTCACCTCCTCCGGTAGAACTGGCATCCCCGATTCAGCTATGTACTCCGCTATCTTAGTTCTAAGGTCTAGTGCGGCCTGGTGCGTGGTTTGGCTTTGGAGATTATATAGGGAAGAGTAATAATCTGCAAATGTCCCTGCTATGTCTGCTGTCCTACACAACTTCGCACCGGATGGAGACAGTATCTCCGCTATGTAGGATTGGGCTTGTTGAGTACGTAACGCCCTGGCTAGTGGCCTGCCACACTTGTCTCCTAATTCATAGAAAACCCGTTTACATCTATTCAACATACTCTTGGCTTTTCCCAAGCAAATGGACAATAATTGTTCCCGGAGACTCGTTAGTTCCCCAAGGACGGATCTGGCAAGAGACTGTTTGTGGATTGATTCCAGGCTGGCTATGTCCGCCAGAAGCTCTTCCACCTTAGCCGATCTCTGTTTTTTAAGTCGTGCACCCATTTTAATAAAGGAACCCCTGATGTATGCCTTATGGGCCTCCCAGAGAATCATGGGATCACAGTCTTCTGTGGCATTGCAAGCAAAGTAGGTGTCTAAATCCCTTGTAATCTCTGCTACCAGGGTGGGGTCATGTAGGATAGAGTCATTCAAGCGCCAAGTCCATGACCCCCGCTCCCGTGGCTTCAGGTCGAGGGTCAAGGATATCGGGGCATGGTCCGAGAGAGCAATGACTCCAACGGACGCCTCCCTCACTACTGACAGATCTCTGTGTCCCTCTAAAAAATAGTCTATCCGGGAATACGAACCATGTGGGTTGGAATAGAACGTGTAGTCACGGTCCTTTGGGTGCAGCGCACGCCAGATATCAACTAATTGAAAGTGCCGCAGACATTTTTAGACCCTCCTGAGAGCTGAGTAGGAGAGATGTGAAGCCGATCTCGAGCTATCTAGAATGGGGTGTAGGACCATGTTGAAGTCCCCGCCCAGTATCAGGACCCCCTCCGTGAATTCCCCCAACTGTTCCAGGGTGTCCTCCAAAAAAGGGATCTGACCCACATTAGGCAGGTATACGTTCGCAAATGTGCATAAAGTAGGACCCACTCTGCCCTTCACAAAAATGAATCTGCCGTCCGGGCTATATCGCGCCGCTACGAACTGCCACTGTGCGGACCTATGCACCACAATGCTCACACCCTTACATTTAAGCATATGGAAAGAACTGGTTTTGAAACCTGGGAATACTAGAGACCTTGAAATGCGTTTCTTGGATAAAATTCTCTCATGGGCTATGTTGACGAAACAGGTTCCTGTAGCCCCCCGGGCAGGCCTCTATGTGTAAGGCCGCCCGCTCGGCCGCCCATAGTTCCCATGGCTAGGGTAGTTACCCAACTAGTGTTCGTCTGCTGTTGGCGTGTGCGAATCTCCCTGTCGCTCAGACCTGGTTTCGGGTCCATTAGGGTTCGCTGGTTCTACCACGGGAGGAGGACCGTCTCCGGCGTTGTTGCTGCGAAGGCCGTCGAGGACGGCTGGAGGGTGTCGGGCGAGTCCGTAGTCTAGCAGAGCCCCCAGGAAGATGCTGAAGCCAATTCGGAACCGGGAAAGGCTCCATTTCCAGGAAGTCAAACATTGCAGGTAGATCCGCCATTTGTCTCAGGGCGAAGAAGGTAGTATTCTTCCGTATAATGAGGTGGAAGGGGAATCCCCATCGGTACACAATCCCTGCTTCCCTCAGGCGTGTCAGTAGCAGTTTTAGGATCATCCTCCGCTGTAAGGTGGCCCTGGAAAGGTCTGGCAGAATACGTATTGCGGCTCCATCAAAATCAATTGGCCTCTGGGACCACATTTTACGTAAAATTTCCTCCTTGACCGGGAACCTTTGCAGTCTACAAACAATGTCTCGGGGCCTGTCTGGATCCTCGGAACGTGGGCCCAGTGCCCGATCTAATTCAATCCCCGTATTGGGTGGATGGCCCAGCAGCATGTTAAAGATGGCCACAACAGTATCATGTATGTTTTCTTGTCCTGTAGCCTCAGGCACGCCTCGGACTCTCAGATTGTTACGCCTGTTTCTGTCCTCAAGATCCTCAATATGCAGCTGCATATCTGATATTATTCCTGCTTGTTCTTCTCTCGACTCCTCTAAGGCTTTCAATCTCCCTTCTATGGCCGCCGCACCTGTTTCGTTCCCCTCCACCCTCGTGGTCAGGTTGGAGACGTCTTGTCTCAGACACTGTATGTCCCGGCTGTGAGCTTCTTCTATTTTCGCCACCATTGCCTCAATATCTGCCTTAGTGGGCAATAGGCTCAAGATGGCCCCTATATCCAGGTCTGTTTGGGGCCTGTATGGCCCTGGAGTGCCGGGTCTAGTGTCTCCCGTCTGCCCACTTGACAGGGAGGACCCTGGGCAGTCTTCTGTGGGCCCCTGGGCTGGGGAAGATGGAAGAGAGAGCCTGGGACTGGACGGAAACTCGGGTGTGGTTACCGGCGGCTGTGCGCTTTTACTCGAGGCCGGGGCTTTTCCGGGGCCTACCCCAGCGGTCATCGGAAAGTTCAGGGAGAACAAGTTTTTTTGTTTACCCGGTGCCTGAGGTCCAGGGGTGTCCGGGGCCTTCTTCTGCCACGTCCTATTCATTTTTGGGGTCCGTAGGTGCTGTAAAATGTCCCGGGAATTGGAGCGGATCGGGAGAGCAGGGAGAAGACGCGTGCTCACTCCACCATGGCCAGGACACGCCGCGACAACACATTTTTACGAGTGTGAAAACATGCGCACATGAAGAATCGCGCATTTTGACTGGCAACTCAAGAAACATTGCGGTGAATGGGCGAACGCACGTACAAACGCGCAAAACGCACACAAAAATGTGCAACATGCTGTGCATTTCCTAGTGTTTCTATTGAAGTCTATGGGGGGAAAAAACAAGCTTGAAACTGCCATAAGAAGCTCATATACTTTTTTCTGCGTTTGGCATTTTCCTGCTGGTGTTCTGCTGCTCAGGTGTGAACAGGAGCCATTGCAAATCATGGGATTTCTTGTGTTGGGTTTATAAAGTGCTTTTCCTACTGCTCAAAAATGCCTAGGTGTGAACCAGGCCTTAGTGAATGAGGTGAAGCTGTACAGATCTCTATCGTCCAATCATGTGCAAGCAAAAATCCTGCTACACGTGATTTGGTATTCTTTGCAAAGTGACTTTTTACCACATTCACTATAAAAAAAGTGAAAATTCACGTTAGGTGAGCATGTCATATAACCAAACCAGCCACAAAGGATCAACATGTTCTAAGAGTGGGAATTATTTTAACTAGGCATGCACCGATATATCGGCCGCCGAAACATATCGGGCGAAAATTGCACTTTTGGCTAAATGCCGAAAATGCCACTTTCCTGCCCATCGGTGCATCCTATACTCTCCTCCGCGCTGGGCGCTGCTCTGTGTCCCAGCGGGGAGGAGAGAAAGTGTGACAGCCGGCCAAGCACTGCAGGAGGAGAGCGCTGTGAGCGGCTCAGCCTCCTTTAACAGTCCAGCAGATTGGTGTGTGGGCGGAGACAGCCAGCGCTGTCACAGGAGGCTGAGCGAGCGGCGCAGGGAGGAGAGCTCAGCCTCCTGTGACAGCGCTGGCTGTCTCCGCCCACACACCAATCTGCTGGACTGTTAAAGGAGGCTGAGCGGTGTGGGAGGAGAGACGCCGGCCGCTCACAGCTGTCAGAGAGGAGAACCAATGCAAACATTCAGCGATCAGTGATCACTAAGAGAGTAGAAACCCTTCGGTTCAGTAGCGGCATTCAGCTATTCACTCACTGCTGTTTGGCCCCTATGAGAATATGCCGAACAGCAGCGAGTAGCCAGTTGAACTCCTGCACTTCGGGTCGGCCGAACATACTGAGCATTTTCGGCCGACCCGAAGCCAGCCACAGCAAGCAGATGTACGGCTGATTTCAGTCGGTATACGGCTGAAATCAGCTGTACAAGCCTGAAGTGAATAGCCGAACAGCGTTCGCCTCACTTCACTTCGGGTCGGTTATTCACACGGCTACCTTCGGCAGCTTTGTGAATAACCCTCTGAGTATTTGTAGATAATTGAGGACATGGTATGTTTACTATATCCTTAATTATGAATGAATGGGAAGTGATCTACATCACCTCCTGTTTATTCATAGTTGTAGTTATAGTAAACATACTCTGTCCTCATGTTATAAATGAACAGGATGAACTCAGTATAGAGGATTCCTGTTCATTGATAACAGGGGATACAGAAAAAGAGATTGAGGACTTTGCGTCCTCAATCTCTTTTTCTATTTTCTAAGGGAAATATCAGGGGTCTGTTTAGACCCCTAATATTTTCCCAAAGCCCCTAAAAGTAAAGTAAAAAATTAAAATATTTAATAAAAAATGAATGAATAAATAAAAATAAATAAATATAAAAAATTAAAATGTTTAAAAAATAAATAAAAATAAAATATTAAAGAAATATGAAGAAATCAAAATAAAAAGCATTTTCGGTTTCGGCTTGACAATTTCTTTATTTCGGTTTCGTTTCAGTTTTGAAATGTCCATTTCATTGCACCTCTAATTTTAACAAAGCCAGCAGCCATATTTAAACTTTCAGTTTTTAAATCTGATTTCTTACGGAAGAAAAGTGGCCTTCATTTTTAGCAAGAATGCACTGATGTGTGGCCACATTTTTTCGGTACTCGCCGATACCAATTACCGAGTAACAGAAGTCCCATTCAGGAAGCCAGGTGGCGTGTAATGACTCGCCTCCTGGCTTCCTGATTAGCCGGGAAAGTCCCCTCTTACCTTAGTATGTGCAGCCTGTCACCCCTTGGGCCTCTCCACCGAGAACGCGGCCTTCCTCCGGTACCCAGCCGGAGCCGTCTGGCAGGCCAATCAGGAAGCCAGGCGCCGTGTAATGACGCGACGCCCTCCTTTCTGATTGGCTGGGAGGCCGGCTCCATGCTCTCTCGTCATGAGATGATGAGAGAGCATGGAGCCGCTTCCCGGCCAATCGGGCAGCATGTAATGATTGTGCTAGGCATCGGAGCATTTGGGCGAGTACTCGCCCAAATACTCGGAATCGGCACCGATATCGATACTAGTATCGGTATCGGTGCATCCCTAGTTAATAACATCTCCTAACTCCAATTATGCAAATTCAATCAGCACCTGGTTGTGACTAACAGATTATTTGGATTGGAGCGACACCATATTTATTCCCAGAGAATTTTTGTACAAGTCGTTCTGAATTGAGAAAGCTGGTTGGATGACCAGTGAAACGTCTTCAAGAAGAATACAGCAATTCCAGTTGCCTTTACTCATTTTTTATAGATAAATATTTCTTTAGCCCGGATTTAGGGAAAGTATGATGTACTTTAAGTGAGCACAATAAATGAATATAACGGAGGATCAGGGGAATATAACTTTTTTGTTTTGTTCCCTAGACCAAAACAAGCAGTTAACCCTTACAGTGTTGGGGTAGCCCCACTGCAAGGGTTAATAACTATTTTACCCAGAGTTCTTCTTTACAGGTATTGGGAAAAGATATCAACCATACATGGAGAATTGTTTTTCAAAACCGCATGGACAGCAAATTCATGGATCCATCCTCTCAGTGATATGACTGGTTGTGGTAATGTATTGGTGATGCTATTGAGTCGGTATGGATCACAACCATTAAAGTGACACTAAACTCAGTAGTTAAATCTTAAAAATGCATTTAATGGAGAACTATGAGGTGAGTGATTTTCACTCACCTCATAGTTCTAGCCGACCTGTGACAGTGAGACTGTCACAGGTCGGCTCAGTAGATGGGGAAGTGAGCGAACACATACCGGCGTTAGCTCACTTCTCGATCCTGTCACGGCCTTCTGCCGTGGCAGGGAAGGGGCTGGATTCCCCCCTCCCCGCTCCGATCCTCCAGCGCTGACTGGCGGAACGGACGGGGAAGGGGGTGGGTAAGGCTGGCTCTGCCTCTAGATAGGCAGAGCCAGCTGTCAAGCAGCTGGGCGGATCCAGACATAATTGTCGGGATCCGCTTCAGCTGCGGCGTCTCAGGATACCGCGAGCAGTAGCTTGCGGTATACTGCGGCGTCTCAGTATACCGTGAGCTGTAGCTCGCGGTATACTGAGCTTAGGGTGATGGGAGGACGCTAGTTTGTGTCCCCCCGTTACCCTAAGGAGAACTATGGGGAAAAGCACTAACCCCATAGTTCTCCTTTAAGTAACTTAGCTATTAACATAAATGTATCTTATTTGTGTATCTCTCAGCTGTAGATCCTCAAAAAATCTCTGAATTCATGGTGATACGGTCCTTCCCATGGTCCCTCTGTGCGTTGTAAAGTAACAACCGCTCCAAGATCACTCACGTGATGGACTACAATCTCAATTCAAATTAGTTAACTGAATGTGAGATTGTATTCCATCACGTGAGTGAGCTTGGAGAGGTGACTACTTTATAACACATATAGGGACCATGGGGAACAAAAGTATCCACCCTCCAGATGGAAGGACAGGGTCAGCATCAGTTCAGAGATGATTTGAGGATCTACAGGCGAGTGATACACAAATAAGATACATTTATGTTAATAATTAGGGAACTTGAATGTATTTTAAGATTTAACTCCTGAGTTTAGTGTCACTTTAAAAAAATACTTCCAGGACCTTTTAGAATCCATGCTACAAAGAATGCAGGCTTTACTGAAGGTCAAAAGATCTTACTAGGTAAGAGGTAAGGATACTAATAAAGTAAGGAATAAAAGAGAAACTTTACCCTCCAATTTAATGGTCTCCAAAAACAGTTAGGGGTCTATTCATTAAGCTGCCATAGGCAGCCGAGTGACTAAGTGGCCCCAAGCGAAGTGAGCCGAACGCTGTTCGGCTATTCACTTCAGGCTGGTACGGCTGATTCCAGCCGTATATCAGCATGTTCAGCCGACCCGAAATGCAGAAGGAGTTCGACTCAGCCGATCCAACATCTGGATCGGCTAAGCCGAACCTCCGGCAGGCTACACGCTGCTGTTTGGTCTATTCTCATAGATGCCGAACAGCAGTGAGTAAATAGCCGAATGCCTCTAAGCGGCATTCGGCTTGGCTGTTCTACCCGGTCCCTCTGTGGAACCGAGCAGAATAGAAAAACAGATTAAAAAGTATTGGCCAGGCGGTTCTGCTGCCGTCAAAAAATATAAAAAAGAACACACCATAGGAATGCATAGCTAGATTCCTATTGGCTATTTCACCCACCCTCTGCTGCTGTCAATCACCAGAGGCAGACCTGATGGAGAACTGCTGGTCCCCCTCTGCTGATTGACAACAGCAGTGAGCGGGTGCAATAGCTAGTTTGCTATTGCAAATTGAAATAGCTAATAGGAATCTAGCTATGCATTCCAATGCTGATTTATCTTCTTTTTTTTTTTCTTCTGACTGCAGCCAACGGCTCCGTTGTCAGAAGAAAAAAAAAAAAACGAGCAGGGAAAGGTTTACTCTGCTCGATCGAGCAGAGTGAACCTTTCTGGAGAAAGTGTTTCTCTCCCGGGTGGCCAGTAGCCTATTAGACTCCCAGAGCGTCCGGGGGAGGAATGACAGATGGTGTTCCTGGTTATCAGGTAACCAGGAACGCCATCTGTCATTACACACTGAGAACACAGAGAGGCCGCTCTCAGTGTGTAATGACAGCGTCCCTGGTTAACTGGTAACCAGGGACGCTGATCTCTCTGCAAGTGTCCGGAGCCAGCCGTGAGATGACAGCTGGCCCCCGCCCAGCTGTCAGAGGCAGGCTGTCGGCCTGCCAATGGCCGGCCAGGTTCGGCTTTCACCGCAGCTCAGTCGAGCCAAGGCATATGCCTTCGGCTCGACTGAGCCGCTCGGCCAACTTCGGGAGCTGTACGGGTTATAGTGAATAGCCCGTACAGCAGCCCTTCGGTTCTACTCAAGAACAGGCAAACAAAAGGAAGATGCAGCATTTTTCCGATGCAGCACACATCAGTGCATGTTTATGCGTTACCATGCGTTTATGTGTAGTGCATGTATAACAGGTGCATTAGTTCATTAGGGTGCCAATAAAAAAAGAAATATCAATAGGAGTACATGGGCCTTTACTCTATTTTGTTGATTTACAAATTTACTTAATAAATAACAAGGCATAGAGAGCAATTGACTCTGGTTTTATTTTTATTGACAGAACCTTTGTGCTTCTTGGACAACCAATAATGAAATTAGCACATTGAGCTGGGTTTATTGATGAGCACTGTAGGCCGGTGCCTTTGGCTGCAGAAGCAGAGAAGCAGCCCTTTTCTTACTGTTTTTTTTTTGTCATAACAATAAATATACTTGGCAACCCAGTGAAAGAACACTGCAGCATGTCCAATGTCTAAAATAGCTCTTTATTTGCAACTTCAGCAGAGAAGGTATAACACCGCACTATTCCAAAGTGGCAGGGCTGCCAACCAAGATAAGCAGGCAAATTTCATCAAGGCCTGGGTCTAGGGCATAAAAAATATGCTTCTCATGTACGCTAGTAGTGCAGATTGTACTCACATTCTTCTGATAGTTGAAAAGAACATGTTTTGCTGCCTAGAAAGTTAGTTATATCTTTCCTACGTTGTTGCAAAACAAATTGCAATATGATGTCAAATAAAATGAGGCATGTGCCATGAAATATAAGTAAACAAATGTCAGCTACCAAAACATGTTACGTATAGCTGT
Source organism: Nanorana parkeri (assembly GCF_000935625.1). NCBI lineage: Eukaryota > Metazoa > Chordata > Amphibia > Anura > Dicroglossidae > Nanorana > Nanorana parkeri. The sequence continues at coordinate 475,583 of NW_017307346.1, forward strand.
CTCTTCTGTGTCTTTACCCTCCCCCAGTAAGGTCCAGTCTCTTCCCGGGGCACTGAAACCTCCTGGAAAATGTGACCCGTCCCTATGCCTGGATATCTATAAATAGATGGTGGGCAGCGCATGATGTGAGTGACAGCTGCTGCTGGAGATTTGGCTGGGTGGAGAAAGCAATCAGTTCAGGACTGGGATTCAGCAAACACACAATATTTACCTGCTTCCTCTGGAATACCTCTGCTCACCTTGTCCGAGGAGCTGATGTTCTGATTTCTGAAAGGTAAGCTCAGATGTATGTCTGGAGATGGAGCTAAATTGGAGATAGAGTTATCACAACTTTTTATGTTGTAGTTTATGATTCCATACAGAAGACACATCTTCCTCTGATAGTGTTATTCTATTGGTATTGGCATTGTTCTATGTATTGGTCTGTACAATGTCTCTTATGCATGAGGGAACGCTCTGTATATCTATGTTTACACACAAGATTCATACAACTTTCACCCAGGATTTACAGGTTTCCAATTAGAAAATATGTGAATTTAGGTGAAAGTTGGATGAATCTTGGGTGAAAACAATTATAAATAGACCGCTTAGTCTGGCAGAATGCTTGCAGGTGATAGTAGGCTTCATTTCTACCATACCTTTGGTTGTTTCTGCAACTTTTTTTAGGACCTCAAGCAATGTTCTAGGAAACTTAACATAGACTGTCAAAATTGATAAGTTACTTTTTATAACACATTCTAGTGTTTCTTTATTGTTCACTAAGTTCCCAGAGTCGGATAACTGCACTTTATCTGCCACAGACCTTCTGTAAAAGTCAGTTGTTCACATGCTTTCTGATCATAACTTGGATCATTGCACAGTTTAATATGTTTTCATTGCTAGTACATTGAATATTAATGCTGCAATAAGAAAGCATATTAATCTCTATTTTTAGCCAGTTGAAAGCTGTGCTGTGGTTTGTCTCTTTAGGGGCACTCTCCTGGTATCTCAAATAAGAGTGTCATGGGAAGAGGGACCGAACAGACACTAGGCACTTGAATAGCTAAAATAGGGTTGTCACAGCTTTGTCACAGCTTTGAAGGCACATTTCCAACATACAAATATTTGCAGTAATGATGATGGAACTGATACAATGATAATGCTATTAGTGTGACTTGATCTGAGATGTGTTTTTGAATGTAGAAAACCATGTACAATAATAATTATAGAAGACTTAGACCCCTTTTGCACGGGTGCCATTCGTTCCAATCAGCAGAGTATCCGTGCATAGATCCCCTGCTGATCACAGCAGTATGGAGTACTCTTGTGGCATTTGTGTCTGTTCAGTTTTTCCCCCCATCTTGCGATGGAATAAACAACTGTGCTGTATGGACCCATGTTATGTTTTTGGGAAGCCGTATGTAAGTGGACATATGTACATTTACACACGATTACCTCTGATCCATCACGATTAGTTCCGCCAAAACGGAACTCGACCTAGAGAGAGTCAGGGGTAATTTGAAGTAAACAGACACACGTCCATTTACATCCGGCTGCCCATAGAGTTACACTGAGCTTCTGATCAGATCGGCCTGAAAATCTGACAGACAGACCTGATCAGACCATCCATGTGAAAAGGGCCATAGAAAACACAAAATGATATTTGTAGCTTTTGCCTGGCAATATTTATAAGGTTCTATAAGGGTGCCTAGGAGGCGAACAGGTACATGAGAAATAGAGGCTTTCAATACTTGTATTTCGTGTTATAAAATATGAAATTCCACACTTGAGATACTTATGTTTGTGAATTGAATGAAAAAGTTACCTTAAGGTGAATTCCGTTAAAATGAATTCTATGTGTTAGTGAATTACCTCAATAGTTTTATATAAAAGAGGTGTTGGTAAGTAGTTTCTGGCTTAAAAAACATGAATTATTGCTTATTACTGATTTTTGAATTTAGCTTACTTGTAAATAAAATTCAGAAACCATTTATGTTTGGATGAAAGATTCAAGCATTTCTAAACAGTTTTTAGTCATTGTTGTGGCCTTGAATCGTGTTTCAGGGATATGTCTTGATATTTGTGGTGTGGTCAGTGAGGCTCAATTATTAAAGCAAGGAGCACAGGAAATAGTGGTGTTGACCATAGCAGCCAGGGTTTGTGTTCAGTTTCTTTCCTGCATAAGAAAACTGACAGGGCTTTAGAGTTATATAAGATGTATTAGCAACAATTAAGTTCTTTTCAACTAACTCGGAAGCAATATTTTAGTGTTTGGTAGATACTGAATGGTTAAATCACTAATAACAGAGTGATATGGCTCTCAGGTGCTATGGTGCACAGATGTTTGCATTTAAGGTCCCCGGTCTGCAAACCTCCTGCAGTAAATTTTGTAGGGGGTCTAATTTTACTTGTTTTGATTTTGAATTTATTTTAGAAAGACTGTAAAAGGAGGTAACAGGAGGAGTAAGTTCACCCAATGCTTTTTTGTCTATAGGGCACCCACAGACACCAATAGCCAAGGGAGGGGGAAATAGGTATCAGATTGGGGAGCTTTGTCTGATTTATTATTGTCGTCACTTGGATTAGCACTATAGAGGCCTCCAATGTGCTTCCTTTGCCCTATCCTTTCCCCCAATGTGATAATTTATGTTTTAGGATGACTGATTGTCAGGACAGACTGATTTTGTCTGCATGATTGATCACATATAGGTGGAAAATGTGCTGAAAACTATGGAAGACAAAGACCTTGTCCTGTATTGGCCAGAAATGTAAAAAGCCAGCGGGTGATTTAGCCTGTCTGATTCTGATTAAAATATTGCTTTTGGATGGACTAGTTCTGTCTTCTGTTAGAAAAGAAAAATGGCAGATGTACCTTCTACTTTAGAATTAGTGTAGAACACAGACTCATGCAGCTGGTGTACTAAACCCAACTCATGATTTCACATTTGAATGTGGATCAGACATGAGGGTTGGTTTTCAAATCATTCTTGGCAAGTAAAGGCACTTTTTACTACACGCCATCAACAACCTATTGAAAGTGCATCATGATGTTCTTTTCAAAAACCAACACAGTCCATAATATTTTCTACTTCACTTGTTCTGGCCCATTAATCAAGAAAAGGGTTGTGTCAAAAGGACTCTAATACTCCCCCAGTGTCTCCACTGATTTAAGGACCTCATTGTTGAATTGTGCATTTCCTTTACTCTATAGCAGAGCTCTGTAATATACTATACATACACTCTGCAATGCTTATGCAGTACATAAACTGCTCCTGTATAGCGTATACCATAGCATACCATAAGCTTCATTAGCTTTTACATTTGTGAAACAGGTGTCATATTAAACTTTGCTCACTCCCTTAGTTACTGAGGGCTACATGTGTTGTGACTTGTGATTGTGCAACCATGTGTCATATACATGCGCAACTTCTGTTTATGTTTGCCAGTTTGTATACTATTCAGACTTATGCAATATCTTGTAAGACTTATAATACAAATTATTTTGATATGTTGTGACATCTACTTGCAATTTTATAACATATAAAGACTTTAATTGATCTGACCCTTTTTCTGACCTTTGATATGATTTAACCCTTGGAATGTTCCTGCATATAGATCATGCATGATGAGTCACAGCTTGTTTTAAGGTTCTCAAAACAGTCTTCAAGGAACTCCTGACATGCCAGGACTAAAATATACTCCTGCATGAGAACAAGTGAGGCGAGAATAGGTCAGTTGAGGCTGGCTGAGCCATTCTGATTCACCCATCTTATTTACTCACCTGTTCCTTAGCACAGATGTCTCCCTGATTCTTGTCTATGGGTGGAAGTGTAAGTAAGAGACTATAGAATAGCAAGGTTCTGTAAACTGAACATGACCCATTTAATGGCACACATGTACTGTACAATACAGTGTATATGTGTGTGTGTGTGTAAATATATATATATATATATAAATAAATCGATGTTTGTATCGGTATCGGTGCATCCCTAATATATATAACACTGCCTAAGCAAATAGGTAAGAGTCTTCCATTGGATAAGTGTTATGATTTGGGGTTGCTTCAGTTGGTCAGGTCTAGGTTCAGCAACGTTTTTTTGGCACAGGGTTATTCCAGGAGGACAATGCCAGGATTCATCAGGCTTAAATTGTGAAAGAGTGTTTCAGGGAGCATTAGACTTAATTTTCAAACATGGATTGGCCACCACAGAGTGCAGACCTTAACTCCATCGAGAATCTCTGGGATATGAAGGAGAAGACTTTACGCAGTGGTCCGACTCTCCCATCATCACTACAAAATCTTGCTGAAAAATGAATGCAACTCTGGAGAGAAATAAATGTTGGGACATTGCATAAGCTTATTGAAACAATGCCACGGTGAATGTACGCCATACTCATAGCTAAAGGCGGCCCAACGAAATATTAGAGTGTGTGACTTTTTTTGGCCAGGCAAAGTGTGTATGTATATACTGCATACGGTAGTTACAAGGTCTCAGGTGTGAATGGGGAGCAGGTGTGTTAAATTTGGTGTTATAGCTCTCACTCTCTCATACTGGTCACTGGAAGTTCAACATGGCACCTCATGGCAAATAACTCTCTGAGGATCTCAAAAAAAGAATGGTTGCTCTATATAAAGATGGCCTAGGCTATAAGAAGCAGGGGCGGACTGACCATTCAGGCAGTCGGGCACTGCCCGAGGGCCCGTGGACAGTAGGGGGCCTGTGACCCCCTGCTCCCCCATTCCAATTTGTCATTTTCTTCAACCCGCCCGCGGCCTGCTGGAATCAACAGTTTTCCCAGCATTCCGGGCTGCGGCGCAGTGGGCAGACTGATGTCGGGAGCCGCGGGACGGAGACACAGAGGAGATCCGGCCGTGGAGAGGGAGGATATGAAGAGGGAGGTGCGGAGTGGTGGGGAGCCCCAGTATCCCACGCACGCTACTGCCAGCGCACAGATGGGAGGCCCGCCGGTAAACACTGGCCTCCGGATACCTGAAAAGTGAGCCGGAGGAGCAGCAGGCAGCCAGCCAGGTACTTGATGCGGCAGCCTGGGGCCTCTGTATAAAGTACTACTGGTATTTGTAGTCCTCTATAGCAGGTGCAGAATGGCACCCCTTATAGAGGACTACAAATACCAGCAGTACTTTATACAGTAATGCTATTGCTGTTTAAAGTACTGCTGGTATGTGTAGTCCTCTCTAGCCTATGCCATTCTGCATTGCAGTAAAAAAGGATGCACCTATACCACACAGCTCCTCCTCCTTCCCACCGCCTGCACAGCCATGGTGAGACCTAGCCGCCCGCACTCTCCGCACAGCTATGTTCTCACCCTGCCGCCCACACAGCCCTGAGGAGACCAGCACGCAGCCCTGAGGAGACCAGCACGCAGCCCTGGCGAGACCAGCACGCAGCCCTGGCGAGACCCGCACGCAACCCTGGTGAGACCCGCACGCAACCCTGGTGAGACAAGTACGCAACCCTGGTGAGACCTGCACGCAACCCTGATGAGACCTGCACGCAACCATGGTGAGACCCGTACGCAACCCTTGTGAGACAAGTAGGCAGCCATGCTGAGATCCGAGTGCATTCGGCTTGGCTGTTCTACTTGGCCCCTCTGTGGGACCGAGCAGAACAGAAAAATAGTTAAAAAGTACAAAAAATAAATAGAAAACGATTGTGCGGAGCTAGCAGTGACAGCTAGCTCCGCCCAACTGTTTTCTATTGGCCGGCAATTCTGCTGCCGTCAAAAAAAAGAAAAGAAAAACAAAACATTTTCGCCATAGGAATGCATTGCTAGATTCCTATTGGCTATTTCAATTTGCAATAGCCAATAGCGAACTAGCTATTGCATTTGCCCTCTGCTGCTGTCAATCACTAGTGGGGACCTGATGGAGAACTGCAGCAGTGGGCGGGTGCAATAGCTAGTTTGCTATTGGCTATTGCAAATTGAAATATCCAATAGGAATCTAGCAATGCATTCCTATGGTGAAAAAATGTTTCATTTTTTTTTTTTATTCTGACGCCAGCCAACGGCTCCGTGCCAGAAAGAAGCTACTGCTAGATACTTCGGCGGCTTCGTGAATAGACCCCTTAATTTTTATTACTAATTTTTGCAGCTGGATTTTGTATGTGTGTGTCTGCAATTGAAATAAAACCAGCACATATTAAATATAACACACTCTTCATAAACATAGTAACATAATCAATGTACATACTAAAGCATGCTGACTGTTTCATTATATTGTTATGCCACAGCATGGATATGCCAGGGGCATGGGCCAGCATGTTAATTCCGTAGCAGTTTTTATGTTGCCAGGTTTTCTCGTTTAAGCCCATCCCTCTTCCTTTCTCAGCTCGGGGCCAGACATAGTACAGCAGGGAACATAGATTGACACTTTACTGTAAAATAGACAATACAGCTTCTGATATTGCACTTAGTACCGTCATGCCATTTTATTTTACAGATTTGGGCTTGGTCATTTAAAAACTGTTAATCTCAGTTGATTTGCCTTTTTTCAGTTTAATAAAATACAATTACGTGTGCAAATTTTGCTATTAAAATTTGTTTTTAAAGAGACCTTGTCATCAAAAACAAAAAAACATGCAGATATACCGTAACTTGCAGACCTGGCATCCCCAATCCTTTTGGCTGAATACTATAATTTGTAGCCTCCTTTTTCAGTAGGAATTTACAAGAGGCCAGAGGGAGAGGACAAGCTTCACCTTTAGACTAGGTTCACACCTGGGCGACACCTCACCGCGCAGCAATCGTGCACGATTCCGCGCGGATTACCGTGTGGTCATGAGTCGCCAGGGTGTGAACCGATCGCGCTGTGGGTACCATTATTTTCTAATGGCACCCCAGGCGCGCTGGGCGGATCGCGTTATTTCCCGCCGCAATTCCGCCTGTGCTTCCGAACACGATTGCAGCTCAAACATGCGTCGTGTATCGCAAAAAAAGGTACATGTACCTTTTTTCTGTGATTGCCGCGCGGATGTCACTACATTGAAATCAGTGGGGCCGCGCAGCAATCACTTCCTTCATTGTGCAGGACCGCACGACACCCGGGGACATCCTGGGTGTTGCGCGGTGTGGTGCAGGTGTGAACAAGCCTTATTGTTTGAATTGTTGAAGCTTTATATGTCAGAATAGCCCCTGTTGAGCCATGACAGAGGGTTTGGGAAGTAGCTGTAGGGATGTTCATGCACGGAAATTAATAATAGGTTTCCTAGGTTATATTTGTCCTTTGAAGCCTATCTTACAAATCGTTGCTAAAATCTATTCTGATGAGTTTATTGTAATACGCAAAAGTATCTCCTGAAGCCAACAGAAGTACCCATGGTGGAAAACATACTGCTGGTTTAAAGTAGAAATAAAGTAAATGTTTTCAAATCGATGACATGTAGGGTTTTTATGACAAAAGTCTGTTCTGTGTTGGAGGGTATCGCTTGCAAGGTAAGCCTGCCCTAATGTGCTAATATGCTGTGCACACTAGTATATTATGGCAAACAGCTCCTGGAGGCCCAACATTTTTTAAATTTGCGGTGGCAGTTTACTTCTGCTTTAGGGCCTGTTCACATGATTTTCAGGTCCTGATCAGGTGCGGATCTGCAGATGTGTTTTTGCCGCGTTTTTGATGCGTTCCAGTTAAAAAAATATATATATATATTTTTTTTACTGGAGTGGGGCTGTCAGTATGTTAGCTGCAGTGCAGTGCGTTTTTGACGCGTTTTGCATTTCCGGACCGTTTCCTGACCGGACAAAATGTGACATGCAGTACTTTTTCTGTCGTAACCTGAACGGACTGCGCACGTGAGAACTGTAGCCCATAAAACACATAGGGATACATTGGGATGCATTTTTAGTGCAGGAGTGTACGGATCAGGTCAGCACAGAAAACGGACGTCGTGTGATCAGGCCTTTTAAGCCAGGGTCCTAGAAGACAAGACTCCCCAGAGATATAACAAATTCCAAGTCCTTTAGACTGGCCCTGCAGTGATGCATGTCTTTGCACTATTTATCCTCACTATAGAATACATCTAATGAAATGGGAAAATGAATCATGTTTTAGGTAAGGGGTATGGTTAACTAAAAGTTTATGTTTTAAAGTTAAAGATTCATTTTGAGTGTCGGCTTAAAGTAAGGGTTCAGTTAAAGTGGCTACTTTTGTTCCCCATGGTCCCTGTGTGTGTTGCAAAGTAGCCACCACTCCAAGCTCACTCCTGTGATAGACTACAATCTCAGTACAAATGAATAAACTAAACGTGAGATTGTAGTACATCATGGGAGTGAGCTTGGAGCTGTGGCTACTTTACAACACACTTACAGGGCTATTCATAAAAGTGTGAAGGGTTTGGAGAAGGGAGGAGACGTGAACAATCTAGGCAAAAAATAGCTGAATTGGAAGAACTCTCCAATTCAGCTCACTTTCCAGTTCAGCTATGCTGTCCTAGATTGTTCACTTCTCCTGCCGTCTCCAAACTCTTCACCCGCTTGTGAATAACCCTGACCGAGACCAAAACAGGTTGTACATGAGGCCAATATCATACCATTACTTTGGACCCTAATTGCTGTATTAATAGTTGCTACACAAAGTCTCATCTGCATCACTGCATGTTCCTGTATATTTCAAGCATGTGGAAGTACATTACAATTCCATGACACCAGGTTTTATGGTCCAAGTTTGCTATGACATTTTCTAAAGAGTAAGGCTGGCCATACGTTATTGGAATTTTGACTGATTCACAGGATTAGGTGGCCCTTCCAGCTCTAAAAAAAAAGTAGATTACTTGATAAACTTTTGTTGAAGGAGATTTTGTCCACACAGTGACTGTAGCCAATCAGCTGCAGTCACTGCTTATGTAATCAGACAGAGGTGGGCTCCAGCTGTCGATATACAATAGCTGCAGTGGGATATTTGTGGAGGAATCTATTAGAATTTTTTTATTCAGCCTACAGACTGAACAAAATAAATCTGTTAGTGTATAGCCAGCATAAGAAATCTGGAATCTGGGGCACTTACAGCTTGTATCTCTTGTATTGCTTTCTCAGACCCATACTGAATACAACAGTGAATGTTGGCCACATTGCTTTTAGCATTGATATGAAACAGAAAAAATAAATAAAAGGATTCCTTTGGCACCATTATATTCCCATGTCACTGTGCATTAGATGTGCTATGTTAAGGCAGACCATTCTTTTTTTAATAAGCTGCTAGTTTACCCTAAAGCAGGAAAAATGGATGTGTGCTATTTATTTGACTGAGACGAACCACATGCTACACTTGAAGTAAATAGCATTCTTTCTGCAGATATTGGTATTCAGATTCTCACTTTCCTGCAGAATAATAATGAGAAAACCATGTTACCAGTAATGGCATGACCTTGTTACATAGTGCCTTGTGAATGTAAGGCATACAGTCCCTCTGCACATCCCATATTATGTCTGGATTAAGCTTTTACGTCGTGCTGCTTTCTTATAGTGTATGTAAACCCTAACAATGAAATTCTGTCACTTGCTCCCTTCAAATAGTGCAAAACACCTGTTGGTCCTGCCAGAATTCTTGTGATCTGATAACTTTCTGTGCTTCATGCCTGTGCTGCAATGTTATCAGTTAGCATTGTTCCTAGTTCTCTTTGGACTACAGAACGCCCTCCCATGCTGTGGAGATGAGGAGAGGGGAAAGTGTTCTGTGATCCCAAAACACTTCCTGTCCTAGGGTGACAATGCTGCTACTCCATAGATACAGTACGGTGAGTGAGTGTTGTTACCCTAGGATGGGAAGTGTGTTACTGGCAGAATCACTGCAAATAAAGGGAAATAGGCCTAAAAAAGAAAACTAAAACAGCCACCACATTAAGACTGTTAAGGTTCAATATATATTTCATTTTGGTTCTTGGGTTTAAATACACTTTAACTCCCTCTCTAAGGAGGATTTTCCAAGAACATCATGTAGACCTTAATGCTGTCTGTGTTTATTTTTATTTATAGGATATTTTTGCAGAAATATTTGTATCCTAATACATTTTCATTTAAAAATGTTGGTGTCCTATTATTTATGGTTCCTCTGATAGTGTTAATCACCAAAGAAGCAATAACATAAAAAATGTCACACCCAGATCCTCCTTGTTACTCATTCAGCTGTTGCTTCTTGCTTCTCATATGGCCCTGGTGGCTGAGTCAGGCAAGGATCCGATTCCCTCACAGAGCTCAAGTGGTGAGGTTACAGCCCGGCTATGACGACATCACCAACTGAAGAGTGTGTGAAGGATAGGCCTTCTGTCTGCACACCTGTGCTTGTATTAACGCATAGTAAAAGCATTACAACATCCCATTTCCAATACTCAGAAGTGAAAATAGACTGGCAGCTTTCCCACTAATGAAGGCACCTCAACTTGTCTAACTCAAATTCCAAAGAGGAAACATTAAAGCTGAACATTGATCGCTTACCCATGCAGCCTGGCCTAATTCGTTTTCTTTCCTCTGATAAGCATGTAAAATCACCTGTAAGCTCCCAATGGAAGTAAGGGAACCATTTCCGTCCTCATAGATGTCCTGGCACTGTGGTCATGTCTCAACCCCTCTATGTTTTCTTGCACATTCGGGCTGTGATCACACTGCAGTATCATTAAACAAAACACACTGTGATAATGCTATAGTATTATCACAGTCTGGGTCTTTTGAATGAGAAAGATTACACAAGGAGCAATGACATGACTATGGTGCTGGGGTCGGTTGAGAGGTCGGCTGCTATGCTTACAGTGGGAATTTACAAATTATTTTTTAAGCTTACCAGAAGAAGGAAACAAATAGGGCCATGGTACATGGGTAAGTGATAGTGGCGTATCTAGGGTATGGCAAGCAGGGCATGTGCCATGGACACCACTTGAGGGGGGTGCTGTGACACTAAGGGACAATGGTGCTTTTTCCCTTTTTAGCTGAGCTGTGCCCCATTTAGACATCTTGTAGTGACAGACAGCGCAGACGATCAATGCTGTCACATGTAAATAAAGAGCTGGGGCAGAGGAAGTTACGCTACTCACTTCCTATACAGGGCTCTTACTGATGACATCATCTAATGCAGAGCCCGGCAGAAGAATTGAATAGTGTAAGCCCAACAGCTGTACTTTGTGTGTGTGTGTGTGCCACAACTGGGGTGTCACAATTTCAGTGCTTGCCGTAGGCGCTTTTTACCATAAATATGCCTCTGGTAAGTCAAGAACATTGAATCAAAAGATATTAATGCAGAGGTAAACCACTACGTGAAGGGTGGCATTTTAGTCCTAATGTGGAAGTGTGCACAGCATATTTGCATATTAGGGCACACTTACCTTACATGCATGTGCTTCTTTAGTGTATTGGATCGATCTTAGGTCTTCAGCTCTGTCCCCTGCTGCCATTTCCGCACCGGCACCTCCAGGTTCTCAGGTATCCTTATGGGCCACCGGGTGGCCACTGATGATGTAACTCTTGCACAGGAGTTACATCGTCCCCGGTATCAGGCCCACAAAATTCCACATGTGCACAGGAATTACATTGTCCCCGGTATCAGGCCCATTCATATAATCTTGGAGATGCTGTGAATGGGCTGAGTGTGTACACTGCACAGTGCTTGTGCCGTACAGTGTACACAGAAAATATAGAGAGGAGGTCTTTTTTGACAGAACGGAGTTTGCATGTCTCTTCTGATAAAAATCCCTTTCTCCCAGTAATTTTTTTTTTTTTGGTTACCTTACTTCAACTTTAAAGACACTGTGCCCAGAGTTCAGCTTTAACAAAGTCCCCAGGTTACTATAAATACTTTGCTACTAAAAGAAAATGGCCAGTATCCTAAGTTAGAGTGCTCTACAGCGGTATAATATCAGTGACAACCTGACTAGCAAAGTTTGTCCCATAGCTGTTAAAGTAGATGGAAATACATTTCCTTACCAACGGCCTTCATGGAACCTAAGAAATCACTTTTGTACTGTTTTATGTCTGTTTAAAAAAAATACAAAATAAATATGTTTGGTTGTTTTTACGTTGTCACATGACTGCAGAGGCTTGGTGTTTCTCCTTTCCTCCTTCCTGAGGGCAGATATTTCCCTGAGGGCTGACATATGAGAAAAGCTGTATTAGATTTTTTTCTCAGGTTGGATACTTCCCTTCAGTGCACATGTGTGGTAGTTCTGCCCGAACTCCAACAGTTCTCTGTGCTCAGGCACAATTACAGCCCATGTGCACTAAGGGAAGCATCCCCTGATAAATACTAATGAAGAGGTGAAGCTTCTGGTTACCAACAATACTGCGGTGATCAGCCCTTACAGTAGCAACTCATCCCCATTGTTGGTCCAGCACAAGCAACAGCAGGGCCAACATGTAATAAGTAAACATAACATAAGGCTGTGAAAATAACACATAATGTCAATGAGTATGTTTTGTGGGAAATTTGCAAAGGACAGTTTGTCATTTTAGGCTGTAGATACACTTTAAATTAATAAGTATAAATGGTGTGTACTTATTTTGGTGTGATCTGATCTGGTGTAAACTATTACCATGCCACGTAGGGTGATGTGATTAAAAAAAAAGGTGCATGCACTTCTTTCAGTGCAATTTAACTGTGGTAGGCAGATCATTCAAATGAATAGGCACCACAATGCACCCTGCAGCCGCTCTGCGATGTGTGAATAAGGGCTAAGTAAATTGGCCTTTTTTTTTAGACAATGATACGTGAAACCTATTAATTCTTTGTTCAATACAGTGCGCAGTTTGATTTGCATATAAAGGGGGGTGTTTATAGAAACATTTAGTTTAATATTTTAATTGAAGAAGAATAAAGAATGACAGAAAACTTCCATCAATTTAGAAATATAGATGTTAGTGGATATTACCTTAAAATGGGAGACATCTATTGGGTGGTTCTAAATTGCGGTCCGGACAGAACGGTCACTCAGTCCGTGTCCATACCGCAATCCGGCATTTAGGCTACATTCCCGCCAGCAGCTGCACTACAATGCAGCTGTGTTTCCAGGCACGCTGCTAATGCGCCAATCCTGGCGCATCACACTGTTTATTTTTCAATTTTTTTTTGTTAGGACTCCCCGTTTACATACATGTGCATGCCTTAAGCACACGTGTTCATTGTTCATTTGTTCATGACGGGGGTGGCAGGATTGGTTTTAAATCGTTTTATTCATTATTTTTTTACTTATTGTCTTTTTATTTTTTATTAATTTTTCGCTTTTTATCATCATTTTAATTTTTTTATTTTTATTTATTTTATTATTTTCTACTTTTTATTACCTTTTTTATATTTGTTTTCAATTCATTTTTGCTATCACATAGAAGCTAACAAGCCCCATATGTGACAGCATTTGGAGTTGACAGGTTCTCTTTATGGAGATATCAGGGTACAATTAGACCTCTGATGTCTCTCCTGTACCTCCAATACAGACCATTAAGCACAGGAATGTGCTTGATGATCTGTAACCTGGTATTTCAGCCGGCTTCTGACAGCTGAAGCATGAACGCCGAGAGTAGTGCTTCATGCTTTAGTGATCACAGAGCAGATCGGGGAACAGGGATGTTTCCTGGTCTGCTCCTGCTCTTCATCCTAAAACTGTGTGCCGTGGTCCCAGGTCTCCAAGAGGAGCAGGGGACCCAAAGACCATGGCAGGAGGTGCGGGGAGGGGGGCACAATCCTGGCTAGTACAAATAATCTGGGTGGGTGTAAAGCCGCCCCGAACACTTGTAGTTGAGGAGCTGGCCCTGCCTACCTGCTATCATTGGTTGCTAGGAAGCCAGCGGTCCTACCAGCCAATGACTGAAAGGGGGCTGCACTGGGTTATGGCTGGCAGCGGAAATGCCCGCCTCGAAGGCCAGGGTATCCACTGTCAGCTAGCCATTAACCAGTGCAGGTCGGTGACTGTGGTCCAGACAGAATCGTCACTTGGTTGTTTTAGATGCATGTTCTAGTTCAGGGGTAGCCAAACGCTGGTCCTCCAGCTGTGGTGAAACTACAAATCCCATGATGCATCTCCCTCTGGGAGTCATGTCTGTGGCTGTGAGAATGTTGCAATGCATCATGGGATTAATAGTTTCACCACAGCTGGAGGACCTGCGTTTGGCTACCCCTGTTCTAGATCATATTTAAACAAAATCTTACTGTCTCTAAAGGAGAAAGTGTTGGTGAAATACCACAGATTTGTACAAAAAGGGCGCTACCTTTTATTTATATAATACAGTAATGTTAGTTATTTAACTAAGTTTAGGTTTCATAAGCAATTATAACTGAGTAGAAAAGGAATCACACAACAGAGACCTATAATCTGAGTGTGTAGGAAGAAGGTCAAGCTGCAGATGGAAAAAGTCCTGCTGTAGTAGAAAGGTATGTCATCTTTTACTAACATATAGCTTTAGGCATGGAGAGTGTTCTAATGAAGTGTGGCCTGGTGACAGACAGTGTTCACATACTGTTTGAGCATTGTGCTGACAAATTCACCAAAATAGACACCTGGCTTTTTTAAGTTGTCTCACTCTGACAGATGCTGACCTCACAAGCCTGATTTACTACCTGTGCACAATATTGTATGTTTGAAATGAACATATGGGTTCACTGAACTGAATAGCAAATTACTATAGTAGTAAAAGGAGTCTTTGTGAAGGTAAAGGAGTTGTAAAGTTCCAGCGTATACTATCCTGTTATAACATTAGCATTGTAGCAGGAATACATACTAGGGCTGTTCTTGTTATTGCAATTGAAGCTTACTTATAAAAATCCCTTTTATGTACTGGGTGCTGCCCAACGTCTGCCTATCACTTCCAACGACTTTCTGGATTCCCAGGGTGCTTTGCATCTCTTTCCCTACTGCACAACGTGATGCAATCTCAATTTCTCAAAACTACATATCCCATCATGGATTGCTTCCAGCAAGGAGTAATGATTTTACATTGTGGGAAGTTCAGATGTTGAGTTGTAGTTCAGCAGGCAGGTTTAGTTAGAGTGGTGACAGAAGGAAATGCATATTCACAGGGCTGAGTGAAATCGGGTATCAGCATTGAGGAAGTACATCCTATGGGCATCTTCAATAAGGAAGTGTACAAACTTCTAGATTGATACGGTTATTATGAGTGGGATAGAACCCCTGAAAATACAATATAGAAATACACAACTATTTTTAGTTTTTAACCATGGAAACCCTTTAATGTTTTTAATGTTAGCTGTGTTCACTCTGAATACCCAATCATGTGCAGGGAAAATGTATTAAAAACTGCATTTTTGCTAGCACATGATTGGTGGATTGAATTTAACACAGCTTCACCCTATTTACTAAGCTCAGCATGCATTCACTTTGCTGTGAACAGCCTCTACTCCTTTAGAAAAATTAAATGCATTATCAAAATTATAATCACCTGAGTAGCGAAGTAGGGAGACCAGATTACTGTAAAACAGGTTGTATTATTGGAAGAAAAATCTATTATTGCTATATAAAAAGAAAAATTAGGCAAACACTACTGTACAAACGCAGAAGAAATTATGAAATGCAGAACATTCACTCACATGGGTAAACTCTGAGAACCCTGGTGCTGTGTCTGTGGGTGGCGTTATTCCTCTATAATTTGGTGAACATTATTGCTCCATAACTAATACCGCCTCCCTGGCGGTATTCCTAAGCATGGCTCGGGGTTAAATTTCCTGACCAGGAGCGGTAACCCCGTACCACACTCGGGAATACCCTGAATTCACACTCACCTCGTCCCTCGATCCCCGCGGTGTCCGCTCATCTTCTTCGCCCGATGCCGTCATCCGTCTCCAGCGTACCCTAGAGTCAGCGTCGCAGGGGGCTGGATCCGGCGGGAAATTCAAACGTAAACACACATAATACATTGTATACACTGCTATTACATTGCCATATCAAATTATTGCACCTCAGCGTTGTCCCTAGAGCTTTTTCCAGTACCCTGCTTGCACTTTTACAAATTCTATTTGCCTGGAAAACTTGAGAGCGTCCATGGCATCCAAAAAGCGTCCGCTGAGGTCAAAAGCAGTTTTTGAGCAGCTTGAAAATAGCAATAGTGATGTGGAATCACTTAGAGAATTGAGCGACAGCGATTCATGGGGAAGTTCGTTGTCAGACACTGAAAGTGACAAAAGTGACGATTCTGCGACCGAGCTAAGTGATGTGCGAACTTGGTGTTCTATTGACTGTGGTACGGATCACGCGGCGCCCCCAAGATTCCCATTTACTGGAGCATCTGGTATGAAGTTAGAGGTTGAACATGACAACCCCTTGGCATACCTAAAATTATTTATGACCGATGAAGTTATTGATGAAATTGTTACCGAGACCAACCGGTACAATGAACAACAATCAGCTACTCTGCATGGGAAGTTTTCCAGAAACAGAAAGTGGGAACCAGTGACGAAAGATGACATCTGGAAGTTTCTGGGCCTAATAATTCTTCAGTGAGTGGTGGGGAAACCCCTGCAGAAGTGGTATTGGATAACCAATAAATTCTTGCCACTCCATTCTTTGGCACGGTCATGTTGGAGTATAGATTTTCCCTGATCATTAAGTTTTTACACTTCGCAAACAATTAAGAATTTGATGAAACCACTCATCCTGCACCAAAACTGAAAAAAATTTGGAAGGTATCCCAAATGATTGTGAGGAATTTCCAACAAAGCTATGTGCCAGAAAGAGACATCACCGTAGATGAAAGTCTAATGGCCTACAAGGGAAGGCTCAGCTTGGTTCAGTACATCGCATAATAGAGAGCACGATTTGGTGTCAAAACCTATATGCTATGTGAATCATCAACTGGCTACATTTGGAACTCTGTCATATACACTGGAAAAGGAACCAAATTCGATCCAAAACACAGCCGCTATGGAATGGCAACATCTTCCGTTCTCTCTCTCATTGAGCCATTGCTGAATCAACGGACAACTTTTACAAATCTCGAGAACTTTCTGACTTTCTTCTGCTACACAAAACGGATGCCTATGGAACCGTTAGGCCTAACCGACGTGACATGCCGCCAGTGTTTGGCAATAAGAAGCTGAAGGCTGGAGAAATGGTTGCCTGGCAGAAAGGCAAAATGATGGCACTGTGATGGCACGACAAAAAAGATGTGTGCCTAATAAGTACAGTGCATAACACCTCCACTGCAATTGTACACACGAAAGGTGGGAGAGACGTCATGAAGCCACAAGTAGTAATAGACTATAATAGCAAGATGGGAGGTGTCAACAGAGCCGACCAAGCCATGACATTCTACCCAGCAATGCGGAAACAGCAGAAGAAGTATTATAAGAAGATCCTCAGGCATCTTCTTGAGCAGTGCTTGTGGAATGCCTATGTTCTGCTCAACAGAGTGACAAGCCTGTGACGCATTCGGACTTCATTTGGAAAATTTCCGAACAAATCTTTTTGAACAACCAAACGCCATCAGTAAACAGATCTGGACGTTATGCTGTTGGCGTTGTCAACCCAGAATGCCTGACTGGTCGTCACTTCATGGAGCACATCCCGCCAACAGAGAAAAAGTTAGCACCTACAAGGAAGTGCGTGGTTTGTTGCTCAAAGCGCAACGACAGTGGCAAAAAAATCTGAAAAGAAACCAGGTTCCATTGTCCTGATTGTGACGTCGGACTTTGTGCTGTCCCATGTTTCAAAGTTTATCATAGCCGGGATGTTTAAAAAAATTGCAAACCTTAATCTGAACCTCAAAGAAGTCTATGAATAATCTTGAAAATCAATTCTGGCCAAAGCTAATAGGCTAGGGATTTTCAAACAAAGGGCATAGGGAGCTGGGCACTTGTTTGGGAGACATGTATCCATGCAAAAAAAAAATAAAAAAAATAACGTACAGCAGGAAAGGGGTCCTCTTTTGTATTCGAGGGCAGCATGTGAAAACCACCAATCTTATAAATGATATTCTTGGGAGGTGTCTTATGGACAGAGCTTGCAAAACTGTATTCTCAAATCACATATTTTGCATGTGTAATAGTTTTTGTTTTACTTTTACATTATTGCTTGACCTAAATATGGTGAAGTGGAGTTATGAGACTTACGGCCTATGCTTGACCCTACTCTTTGCTTGATGTGCCACAGGGTAAGCCTCTTAAATCACTTGTCAGACTTCCCTCCCTATTGCTTGAAGCCCGATGTTGCAGTGGATGCAGATGGAGAATCTTGTGGAGTGGAGGAATTTGTTGCTTGAGTTAAATAAAGCTTCAACATCACCCCAATATGATTAATTACAACAGCAAACAAAAGGCTTTTTTAGGTAATTTTGGCTGTAACACCTGCTTTGTTATCCAGCAGTAATAGTCTGGAATTGAACAGCGGAAGTAGCAGCCACAACAAATGTAAAAGCTATATCTCAGCTTCATACCAATTAGCGACAAAACAGTTTCAAATTATAGTTTGTTTTTCACATAGCTTCCTTTTTAACAGTATCACACTATACTGTCTTTAATCTGCAATGTAAGAGTAAGAGACAAGATAGATTTTATCATGAAATAAAAATAGAGTGTATTATTTTAGAGACCATAGCTAGAAATATTGTACAGTTGCTGCTCAGAATATGAGCAGCTTTATTAATCTGCAATTCTCAAACAATTCATCCCCTCACAGCTACCTCCTCATGTATCACTTGCCCCTCCCTTTTAGATTGTAAATCCTCAGGGCCAGGGCCCTCCTTACCACCTTGTCTTGAAATGTATTGTGATTGTAATGTCTTCCTTACATTGTAAAGAGCTGCGCAAACTGTTGGCGCTATATAAATCCTGTATAATAATGTAAGAGGAAGAGACAAGGTAGGTTTTATCATGAAATAAAAAATAAAGTGTATTATTTGAGAGACAAGAGCCACAAATGTTGCACATTTGCTGGAGAGTATGTAAGCAGCTTGATTTCATATTTTATCCTGAAATAAATATTTGTCTATATTATTTCATAGACAGTAGTCACAAATATTTTTAAATGCTGCAGCACTGAAATAGGCCTTAAACTAGGAGACACAGAACATTATTTATACTGCAGCAAACATTGGAAATTTTGCAACTCGACAAGGCCAAGCTCTGGAAACTGTATGTGAAACACCTTTTCAGTGCTTGAGCACTGTAGGCTGCAAACTGTGAGGCACAACACAGGCTTTACACTGCAGTAAACATTAGAAATGTAAAGCTAAGGCCCGGTACCGGTGCCGTGTGCCCTGATTTTCAGGAAGTCAGGTGGCGGATCATGACCCATCACCCAGCTTCACTGGCTACACTTGCCGAGGCTGCCTGGATTCCTGACTAATCAGGAAGCCGGGCGGCGAGTCATGACTTGCTGCCTGGCTTCCTGATTGGTTAGGAATCCAGGCAGCCCAGCAACAAGTGAAGCCGGCTTCCAAGCCAATCAGGAAGCCGCACTGCACGTCATGACCCGGATTCACTTGTTGCTAGTCAGCGTGGCTTCCTGACCAATCAGAGCCATGACGTGCCGCCTGGCTTCCCAATTGGTTAGGAAGCCAGGCTGCCTACCAACAAGTGACTCTGGCTTCCTAGCCAATCAGAAAGCTGTCATGACCCACCTCCCGGCTTCCTGATTGGCTAGGAAGCCGGATTCACTTGTTCCTAGGCATCCTGGCTTCCTGACCAATCAGGAGGCAGGCCATTGCATGCCGCCCGGCTTCCTGATTGGTTAGGAAGCCTGGCTGCCTAGCAAACAAGTGAAGCCAGCTTCCTAGCCAACCCTTTTTGCTCCCTCGCCACTGCCAGTCAGAGGGAGATCTCCCTCTGACCAGAAGTTCTGGTATCAGAGGTAAGTATTGGAGCATATGGGTGAGTACGAGTACTCGCCCAATTACTTGATATCGGTACCGATATTAGTATCGGTATCGGTGCATCTCTAATTATTACCCTCGATGCCGGGCAGATGGACAGCCCCATTAGTTCGCCGTATCAGCAAATAGGTTGAGTTCACTTTAAACCCATGCTTGAACTGAACCCGAAGCTCATCCATAATACCATTATAGGGGAGTGATTAGAATCATATGTCAACTGAATAGCTTTATTTTCATTGCCTTACAAGATATGCTTTATTTTTCCTTTGCTAGAGCTTTCTCTTAGGGCCTGTTCACACCAGTTGCAGTGTGTACCGGCCCGATTCTGGCCGGAACGCACTGCCTCGCATTGCGGCCGGCTCACTTTTTAGTGGGGCAGGAGGGGGAGAATGGCACCGCAGCCACGCCCTGCAGCCGCAATGTGATCCCCCGCACGGAATCGCAAGGCAAATTGTGCCTGCGGTCCGGTCCAGTGCGGTGCGATCAAAATAGTGCTTGCAGCATTTTGATCGCACCGGACCGGAACGCAATAATGAGCAATAATTGTAAAAATCTTTGCTCTGGTTCCCATAATTCAGCTTGATAGTGCACCAAGTCATATGCCTAATAGTAATCCCAGTACTAGTGTCATGGTCAGAGCAGCAGTTGTTGGTTGTTAAGAAGGGAGCTCAGACCAAATAGAATATTCACATTGTAAGTGTACACTAATCTAGAGATGGATGAAGAGATACAGCAGGTGCTGTTAGAGCAACATGTTTTCTCAGGTCAAATCTGGTACAGTTCTTGGAAGGAAATTATAGGGCTGCAGTGCAACACAACCAAAGTATTGCAAGCTATAAGTATTGCTGCCATGCTAAGCATGTTTTATAAATCCTTTCTTAACAGAGATATGGGGTTGCCATTGCTGACTGCCTTCTGAAAATGGTAGTTGCCTAATAAGCTGACTTTAGGCTTTTTATACTCTCTGGAACACTGACCTAGAACAAGTGTGCATATCAGGAAAGTGAGAGAAAAATCAGAAACTTTTGTCTGCATACCTGTTCCAGGTCAGTGACTCAAAGTATTGAAGCAAAGATAGTAAGGGTGACAACCAAGCAGAAAGCATTTGCAGAATGACAAGTCTGCAATGGTCCATGCATATTTCAGGAAGGTACATTTACAGAGTTTTAACACCTTCTCTGATGCTTTACTATTGAGAATACAGTATTCATACATTGGGAATAGTACAGAAGGGACAAACTAGGACAAAACTGTACTAGTTACAACTTACAATGTACAAGGCATGTATACAGGGGTGTATCTACTGCAAGGCAAACTAGGCATTTGCCTAGGGCGGCACTTTGCAGGGGGGCAGCAGAAAAGGCTGCCCCAAACCAATGAGGTGGACAGGGCCGGACTTGCCTTTGGGCATACTGGGCACTTGTCCATTGGGCCGAGGCTGGGCAGCACAGAATCAGCAAGCAGTGGCTGCCTAATGAGGCAAACTAGTCGGCCGCAAGGCCCTAAGACTGGCTGCCTAATTAGAGAGCTGCCCAGTAGAGGGGAGGGCCCAGTGAGATGTGGTCCAGCTGGATTTGTACAGGTCGTGGAGGAGAAGCAGCGGGTGGCTTGTCGCTGGCCATATTGCTCAAGTGATTTGATGGTGGGATGTCCCAGAAGCAGGCTGGGGACTGCAATGTATCCGGTTGGTACTGATGGCATTTCGAGCTGCAGGTAAGAGGAGCAGCACATGTATGCAGGGAAAGGGACAATTCACAGTCCTCCTGAGGCCCCACACAGCCCACCATAGACCTCACACAGCCCACCATAAATCCTGCACAGCTCTCCTGAGACCCCGTGTGCGCTGTATCCAGTGACTGACAGTTTGTGCAAAATGTCCTAAACAGGATGGGGTGCAGCAAATTTAGATTGAGGGGGGTGCCCGAATTTAGTCTATTGCCTTGGGCAGCACAAAACCAAAATACACCACTGCATGTATACAGCACAATCCTCATGTACAAACTTTTAGTGGGGAATTTCCAGCCAATTATCAGAAAGTAGCATCTGGTATGCTCAGAATTAAGTAATAAAATTGCCAGTTCCTGGGGGAGAACATGACTAAATCAGGGAAGTAGTACTATGAAATCGGGTATGAGAAAGTATGAGCAGAAATCATCCTAAAATGCATGCATCACATAAAACAAAGGATTGTGTAAATAGTGGAGGAGAACACATGCAACAGAAGGAGGAGGTAGGGTTATCTACAGAATATGATAGACTTCCATGAAGAGGTGTGCTTTTAATAATCTCTAGAAACATTCAAGATTAGAAAGCAGTCTGAAGTGTTGTTTGGAAAGTCATGGGTGCATATTTAAAGCTCAAAATCCTGACTACACCTGAACAATTTGAAATGATTCCATATGCACAAAATTAGCTAATAAGTCTAAAATATATATGAAGTAAAAGATAAAGCCCAGACAAGCTATAATATTTATGTATGTATATATATATA
>NW_017307346.1:497893-501264 GCF_000935625.1 Nanorana parkeri
TCATATACCAAACCATTGACTGGAAGCCAAAATTAGCTTTGCAAAATTGAGACCCCAAAATTGAAATAGAAATAATTTTTACTGCAGCTAAAATTTCTCTAATTCAATTCCAACACTAACACTATGGGGTCTATTCACAAAGCTACCGAAGTATCTAGCCGTAGCTTCGGCTGATCCTTCAAGTAGCTTCGGCCCCAGGACCCCTTCGGTTCAGGGCTGCTGTACGGGTTATTCGCTATAGCCCGTACAGCCCCCTGAAGTTGGCCGAGGGGCTCAGTCGAGCCGAAGGCATATGCTTCGGCTCGACTAAGCCCAGGGGTAATTCGAAGCTGGCCGAATGGCCGGCCATTGGCCGGCCGATAGCCTGCTTCTGAAAGCTGGGTGGAGCCAGCCGTCATCTCACGGCTGGCTCCGGCCATTTGCAGAGAGATTAGCGTCCCTGGTTACCACGTAACCAGAGACGCTGATCTGTCACTACACTGAGAACCCGTCGGAGCTGCTGTAAAATCGCAGCAGCTCCGACGGGTTCTGTGTGTAATGACAGAAGGCGTCCTTGGTTACCTGAATCGTCTTTCATACCCCGCCCGCTCTGACAAGCTCTAATTCTAATGACAGCTGGTCCCGGCCAATAGAAAACAGTTGGGCGGAGCTAGCTGTCACTGCTAGCTCCGCCCAATCGTTTTCTATTTTTGTTTTTTCTACTTTTTTTAACTGTTTTTCTAATCTGCTCAGTACCACAGAGGTACCGAGCAGAATAGCCAAGCCGAATGCTGCTCAGCGGCATTCGGCTATTCACTCACTGCTGTTCGGCATCTGTGAGAATAGGCCAAACAGCAGCGAGTAGCCTGCCAGATGTTCGGATCAGCCGATCCAAATGTTGGATCGGCTGAGTCGAACTCCTTCTGCACTTCGGGTCGCCCGAACATGCTGGGCATGTTTGGCCGACCCGAAGCCACCCGATGTACGGCTGATTTCAGCCCATATACGGCTGAAATCAGCCGTACAAGCCTAAAGTGAATAGCCAAACAGAGTTCGGCTCACTTCACTTTGGGTCAGTTGTTCACTCGGCTGCCTACGGCAACTTTGTGAATAGACCCCTATACTGTATAACTGAATGGTTAGACTAAATGGTTTAATCAGGTATATATGGCTAGCACAAATTGCTTACAGATAGATGCAAAATTATACTTTACCGCTAATTTGGAAATTCTTTGCTCTCAGTGATGTCAGCTTTGGTCAATTTAGGGACAAAATTATTTGTCAGATGTTCAGGCTCTCTTCCTGGCTTTCTTTGTTTCAGTCCCCCCTTCCCTTGTTTTAGTCTCAGTTCCCTCTCTTTGTTCCACTCTAAGCTTTTATCACCAAAAACTCTGGGAGGAGAAAATCCTTATCACTTCTCCACTATGATGTCACACACTTCTCAACTTTCTCCTAACTTTTACCACAATTAACTGAAATTAGCTGAAGTAAGCAGTATTGGTCTAGGAATACTTTTGGGTGTTTCTTTAAAACTTCTGCAACATGTTATGAGATGACCTCTCACTTTCAGCTTATTGGAGAGAAAATACATTTAAGAAATAGCTAGTTACTTGTCTATTTCCAGACATGATACAAACATCTATCTCCTTGAAACAATAGGGTATAGAAAGAAAGAAAAAAAACTTTCTACATACACTGAGGATGGGGTAATGTGAACTGAGAGTTTAGTTATTTTAGATCCTTCTTATTATAGACATTATAATATGTAACACTATACACATTTGTAATGTAAAACATACCATATTAATAATATATATTAATATATGTCAGTTAGTAAAACCAACTAATATATATAGGATATATATATTGAATATTGCATTATGAAATAAAGTTACTCAATTAAGCAAATATTTAAATATCTCATGCAATAATAATACAATTTACATTCATTATTATAACAATCCTTTCAAATAATAATACTATGTACTAGGTAATTTGTAAAAGAAGAAGGAAAAAAAATATATAATGGTGAATAGTTATTTGTCCTTTGTTAAGCTTGACACATGTCATCTCTATTCATCTTACAGACTGGTACCAATGTCAGTCTTATCTTGTTGCTGTCTGGTATAATCAGACTCCACAAAATTTATAACCTGGGAATCTCTGCTGTAGGGTCTGAGAATGGTTGATGTTGGAGTCTTTTGTCTTGAAACCATGACTTTATATACTTATAGAATAGAAGAAAAAAATGGCTTCCAGCATGCCCATGTTACATTATGTATAGATGATAAGTTCAGGCCTTACAATTTCTTCCTTTTAGTGCTGAATAGTTCTGACAGGTCCTCGGCAGTCTTCCTGTGAAGCCCAGCGCCTGTTTACAGCGCCGCCTTTAGTTTAAAAATGTAAAGCTGCAGAAGTGCGAGGGCCACATGAAATGGCATGGCATGCAGAGGTTGTGTTTGACAAATGTGATCACAGTGCACAGCATGATCCTCTAGGTCAGTGTTCCCCAACCCCCGGTCCGCGGACCGGTCCACGGATCAAATGGTACCGGGCCGCACAGTCTCAGTGCGGTCCGGTCATGCAATATATGGCAGTGCACGGTCCCGGTGTTCGAACACCAGGTCCCCGCACTGCCGACGGGCTTCACAGTGAGGGGGCGGGTCCTGTGACTCACCTCCCCTCCCGGCCGCGTCTATAGTAACAGGCGGCGGGAGGGGAGGTGAGTCACAGGAGACGTGTGTGTGTCACACACCCCGCCCCGCCCCCTGCAGTGGGCGGTTCCACCATAACATTGCATAGTCTCACACGTCCTGCATGTCACGTAGAGCCTGTGACGAGATGAAGTTGAGGCTGCAGACTTGAGTGACAAAGCTGTGGAGAATTAGAGTGGCTGCATACAGCGTTGCCACCTTTATACAGGAAGTGCCACCTCCCTCATTTTACTGGCAGAATCAATAAGTATGTTTAGCAGTAAAGCAATGGGTAAATGGAAATCCCTATGCTACTTGTATGTAAAGGCAAAGGCATAATTATTTGGATAGAGCAGGGAAGGGTTAGACCCTTTACTGATTAAAGTCTGTTGCCGCCAAAAAGATTCAGCCCTCTATATCAGTGTTCCCCAACCCCCGGTCCGCGGTCCGGTACCTGCAGTGAGTGCACACATCGAAACATGGCTGCTGCTCCTGGAAGGGTGAGTCTGAGCGGGGGAAGGGGGGGGGGTGTCTTACATCATGTCATTAGACGTGGATTATAATGGGGAATATTACACTGTAATGTTCCCTATTATAATCTATTTCTCTGTTATGTACTGCTATTTTATGTAATTAGAAAAGTGGATTATAATGGGGAATATTACACTGTAATGTTCCCTATTATAATCTATTTCTCTG
>NW_017307346.1:502189-534445 GCF_000935625.1 Nanorana parkeri
GTGGATTATAATGGGGAATATTACACTGTAATGTTCCCTATTATAATCTATTTCTCTGATTAAATGATTACAGGTAGGCATGTGATCTATCAAAGTTTGAGACTACGTTAGAATGTGTGACCAGTGACGTGGTCACACATTTTAACGTAATCTCGCCCAGTTTTTCGGTGGTGGAATAGGTGAAGAATTCCAACGCTTTCATTTTTTGGTGTAACTGTATTTTATTTTGAAGGCATTTTTAAATACAATTAAATTAAAATGATTAAATCAAAACAATGTAAAATATTAACAATCAACGTCCCCCCCTCAGTGGGCCACGGTAAAATTATCAAACGTTGACCGGTCCGCGGCGATAAAAAGGTTGGGGAGCACTGCTCTAGGTACACAGCCTACTTCCACAGGCACACAGCCTGTAAGAGGTCCAGGTGCTACAGAAAGTCAATGTAAACTATCCAGACAGGGTCATCTCACATAAGCCCCAAAACAGGGTTACTTATGCAGTATATATTACAAATAGGGATGAGCTTCGCGTTCGAGTCGAACCTATGTTCGACTCGAACATAGCATGTTCGAGCGTTCGCCGAACACCGAACATTATGGGATGTCCGCGGTCTGTTCGACCGCGGCACATCCCACAATGCACTCCGCCGTCCGAAAAATTTTTCATTTTTACTCTTACCCTGTAAATCATGTAAAAATCACTGTTCCTTTAAAAAATATTTTTTGGGGGTTTTTTTGCTTTAAATTTCATTGATTCCTGTCATTCAGGGCACTACCCGGATCCCCATACACTTTTTATGGCCAATAAATTGCATATAAGGCTTCAAAATGGGGACCTTTAATTTTCTGAGTTCTACCCCCATAGACTTGCATTGAGTTCTAAGTTCGAGTTAGAACTTTTTCCATGTTCGAAAGTTCGAGTTAGAACCGAACACGGGGGTGTTCGGCTCATCACTAATTACAAATAAGGTAAATAGAAAGGTATTATTAGGAAAATATAACTGCTTTAAATATAGAGGAGTTGATTCAAGAAAGCAATAGAGAACGTTCACTGAGCTTAGTGAATATGATGTAGCTTAGTCAATCATACAATGTTGAAGCCAAATTCACTTTTTTCCCTGACTGAGTATTCAAAATAAACATTGCTGCACCTTATTTATTTATTTTTGGTATTTATTTAGTGCTGACAATTTATGCAGCGCTTTACAGTGCATATTCACATGAGTCCAGGAGCTTACAATCTAAGGTCCCTATCTCACATGCATACATTCAAGGTCAATTTAGACAGGACGTGTAGTGGGACGTCATCATGTATGACCACGCATGACCGATTGCCCGACTTTTCAGAGGGGGTGACACCAAAATGACTAATGACTAACAGTCATTTTGGTGTCACCCTCTCCAATGCTGTCACCCGGTGCCCTACTAAGCTCAGTAAATTTTTACTTTGCTCATTGACAAGCCACTTTTATATAAACCCCCTTATATAAGGTGAGATAAATGTATTTCCTGTACAGCTTACTCCTGCAGTTTAGGATTGTTCAGAATGCTGTGCTTTAAGATTCAAGAACTAGGAGTCTATGTTTCATATGTTTGTGTTTAACTATTTTCATTTGTAAACATATCCATAAAGTTAATTCCAAAAAGCCGGACACAAAGCCTGTTCTTGGCATGCTTCATTCGTGTGTTTCCATGTAGCTTTTATCTGTAGGATTCTGCAGAACTTCAAGCCAACAGATACGCCTTGTTATGTATGATCTAATTATAGCCTTGTGAGCATGCTAATGGAATTGGATGGTAACCTGTAACCTGACTCGTTTGTCACCAGATTTATCGGGTAATTTGAAACAATCAGGATTTGTGCACATATAGTTCTCCAGTGGTACATGAAGCAACCATGGCCATCATAGACTTTTATTGGTAACATTAACATTACTTTTTGCTCTGTTTCTTTATATTTTTATCTACCTTAATTTTGTCTTCATAAAGTGCATCTTTTTTTGATGATACAATCCATGTCAATGTATAGTTGCCAATATTCCCCCCAAAAATAGGAGAACATTTTCCTGAAACAGAACTAAATGCAGTGGCAATTTCCTGCCTGGTGGTGCATTCCACAAAATTGCACATTAGGGATATTGTCCTGCACAAAAAGGGACATTTGGAAACTATGGCTAATGCTTATGGCTAGCAAAAAAGGCTACTAAAAAATGTATAGCTGGTGGTAAGGCACAAAATATTACTACAATTACTCATTGGAGCTAAGTACCCAGCCCTGCAAAAGACTGCCGATTATAACAGTATTTACAGTAATGTTTAATGGTGTTATTTAACTGTAGAATGGAACTATGTTGTGCCAAAATAACAGAGAATGCATTTGCTTTTAAAAAGGGACAAGTACGTTTGTTGGCTAAGATAACTCAGACAGTCAATAAAGATTCATAGTTGAAATTCATATTTATGGATGAGCGGAGTGATTTGACCAAAATTGATTTTGCAGCATAATTATCAAATTCACATTTGCCAAATTTTTGTTGAAATCAGCATAAAATGTTTCCATGCAGGCTGTATAGACTATTTTTTCTAACAGAGTCATCTGATGACCATGCCAACACTGACGTGGTTAACAATAGCTTTGTTGATAAACAAGCTTATGCTAACCCTAACGCTAATCATAACCCTAAATTAGTGCTATTGGTACTGTTGTTTTGTGTATCAACAAAGCATGTCAGTACTGAGATTATGTTCACATACTTTTGTTGCTAAGGTTGTGGTTCCTGTGTTCCTCAATATCTGAGGTCATGTTACAAGAAAGATTCAGGATAATTTAAAGGATCTTCAGTAACCCCCAGGTCAAAAACAATCTTAATTTAGCTGTCCCGGTTGACTGTGATGAATTTTGAAGAAATGTTGCCAAATTATGGCAAAAACTGCCACTTTTTCTCTTTCCTAGTTATATGGACCCAATAAAGAACCACCCTTACTCCATAATAACAAAGTAAAAGCAAAGTGGATTTAACTGGTTATTAACCCCTTACTGCAATGTATGATACATGTATTGTTGAATTAATCTACATCCCTCTACCATGCCTTTTGTTTCCACATTACACATGTCTCACATCAGTTGCATATCTTTTTACACCCAGGTTCCAGTCTCCACAGCAAGTCTTGCAGCACTTTTGTGGAAGTCGCAGGCGGCTGATCGAAGTGGCACAAGACAGAAAGCATTCATGATGGGCACACGGAGACCTATGACTCGCACGCCCTCTGGAAATGGGAGGTACTATGACTCCCATGGAAGTAGTAATGGTAGCACAAGTGACAGTGAAGACAGTAATGGCTCAGTGTATAATCCAAGAGCAGACAGTAGAAGCTATCTGCTGAATGTGAGACCTGAGAACAGGTGAGACCTATGTAAGAGTTGAAAACTATATTTCTGCCACTGCAACCCTACAGAGCTTAGTAGCTGGAGTAGTCAAACTGAAAACTGAAATGCTATAAGAAAGCTATTAATAGAAAACACAGAATAAACTCCTGCACGCTACTTTGCAATTTCCAGTTCCATGCATGAATAATTTTAGCATGTATATCCTGCTTATCTTATACCGGAGCTTGACCATGGAATAATATTTTTTTGATTTGTTGCATGATTATTTTTAGTACATTACCTTGTATAATTGTAAACATATTTATGACTACAGGAATAATATGCCTAGTGGATACACAAAAATAATATGCCTAGTGGATACACAAGAATAATATGCCTGGTGGATATACAAGAATAATATGCCTAGTGGATATACAAGAATAATATGCCTAGAGGATATACAAGAATAATATGCCTAGAGGATATACAAGAATAATATGTCTAGTGAATATACAAGAATAATATGCTCAGTGGATATACAAGAATAATATGTCTAATGGATATACAAGAATAATATGCCTAGTGGATATACAAACATTTTAGCATTTTGGTCACTCCTAGTTGATTATGAATGTGACATTATTACTGGTCAAAGGTACAATAGTCCGTGGTTGGTTTTCAGGCATTTTCTTACACAGTAAAGCACTCTTCAACACTTCCATATCCATAATTTGCTCAATATATGTGAAACCAAACCAGACAATCTGCTATTCATCTGACCTGGCTATTTTCTTTTTTTTTTTAAGAAAGATTTTAAGGCATAGCAACAAAAACAATTCTAACCATGGGCAGCCATGCCTGAAAGTTTTAATAACTTTGGTTGTACACTTAAAATAAACTTAAATATGCTCGGTTGGTTACAAATATGCAAAAATAAATTGATATAGTTAACTAACTTCAAAGACAACACTAACCTGTCTCATGTCATTACAGTCCAACATTTAAATTACATTTCCACAGTATGAGATTGAGCTTCAAATGGAGAGTCTTCCAAAGACTCAGTCTACTCAGCAAAATGCGTTTTGGGGCTTTTTGATTACTTTTTTCATGAAACATCCATCCAACCCCTGCATAGACAGTGTTCTGTCTATGCAGGGGTTGTTTAGCACAACAATCATCAACACAACTGTCTTTCAGCCTTTTGGCTACTTTATCGCACAGCTACAGAACTGCCTCAGTTTCAGCCATTCTGCTTAACTGGTTTCTTCAGTCACCAGACTGGACCTCTTGTCTGCTTATATATAGAATGCTACCTTTTTATCTCAGGCACATTGGTCTGTTCATACAGGGACTCTCTCTTTCCGTTCACAATGTCCAACACTCAGATGTCAGTCTGGCTTGGCAACCTGTCGGTGTATGCTAGACAGGCCTGAACACGCACTTCCCACGTGTTAGGTTTCAAGCTGCTTTTGCAGCACATAGGGTGAATGACTGTGAAGAGAATATTCTCTTTTGTGGGCAACCCCAACCTGTGTCTAATGAGTTTCACACCCCTTCAGGAACCAATTCCCAGCTGAAACAGGCACTGTTTGCATTTTTACACACAACAAACCAACTATCTGTCATAACAGGCATAAACCTGATTAACTATTAGGTAATTATCATGTGTTACTTACATATTTTATATGTTACACATCACTTAGGTGCTGCCAGTTCCCAGTCGCTATATTTATATGTGGGCTGGGGGTGGGGGTTTATGTGTTGAGTGTATTGATAGACAGTCTACAAGTATCCATTGACTAGCACCTGGGAACAGCTGGTTCTAGTCTACAGGATGCAGAATAACTCTGTACATCTGAGATGGGTTGTCGGTATGTTCTGTAAGTGGTGGAAAGTTTTCATATAAAGAACTATCCCCTAGTAAGATTAGTGAAAATGTATTATGTTACAATCCATTGATTAAAGTGGAACTCTAAATGTTTGTCAAAAGTTCAACTATGAACATTGCAAAAAAAGCACAGTTGCTCAAATTTTTCATCAAAAGGAAACCATCACCAAATCTCATGAGACTAGCAGTCAGAGGCAGCAATGCCATAAGGTCTCACACTACAGCTATACAACTACTGTATGAGACTGTGGGCACACTGACATACCAGGAGGTGCCTTGCTATTTTTCAGGAGGAATTACAGACAGAAGGTACATTTTCAGGGTATTGTTTAGGCATATTTAACATTTCTAAATGTTCCTTATAACATGGAAAAAATCAATGCTTTGTGACTTAATTTCCACTTAAACTTGTTGCACTATATTTGTGTTTAAAAAATTTTGGCAGCTGACAATTGGTATATTTGCCAATTCTTACAGCCAGTGTTTCAGAAATGCATACATTTACAAAGTGTATGTAAAGCCAAAACTTTATTTTTCCTTTTTAGTTTTTGACTCCTTTCAGCTTTTTCCCATCACTTCTGGGTCACCAGCACAATCAGAGAGGGTAAATCTGTCCAGCAAAGACACAGGCACCAATAAAACCTGAACTGCTGAATTGCTTTTTTTTTCCAAATAGTAAATTGCAGCTTTAAAGCAAATTTTTTGATCAAATGCCTGATACAATGTGCATGAGTGGTCATGGCATGCAACAGTGAGATCTTCCTACCAATATTCCTGACCCTATTCCTGGTATTATGTGGTTGCTGGTCACTTTTCCGTGTTTCAGCACCTCTTAAAAAGAAATGAAGAGGGAAAGTTGGGACTTCTCATAACAAACTTTGGGTTTCCATGGCAAATTTAATGTAGAAACACGATATAGAGTTCCTATAGAACACCTTAAGGATTTAATGTTTCATACATGGAACAAATGAGTTCAAGGCAAGAACTGCAGATAGCTAAATCCATGATCTCCTGGTCCTGGTCCAAGAACTATTTGTTGGCAGATGCCTGAGCCAACAGCATTTTCAGAAATTTACATAAATAGCATCATTGTCACTGAATGAGGTTTATGCATGCTACACTGATGGGAAGTGCCTATGCATTCTAATGAGGTACTTATCTCATACTACAGTATTTTGCATGTATAATATATAAGCTATCTAACACATGCTTATGGCAAGTTTAACTGTGTATTTGGTTACTTGAGTTGAAAGATTTAGAAATAGCAAATGTTCTGTCAGGATTGGCAGCTAACAGGGAAAAAGAACAAGCCTGCAACAGGGCCAAATGACTGGACTGGGTTACACTGCGAGTAAAGTCCAAGTTCTAGAGAAACCCTTTAAGCACACCTGTCATGAAAGATAAACATAGGCTGCTATTTCTCTTTCTGAAAATGTTGGTTCACTAGCCGTGATTGGCTTCTAAAATTCACAGACCTGGAACAAGATTGCAGAAAATGAAAAATGGGTAGAAATTAAAATTTACTGGTCTCTGTACAGAGCCTTGCAAAAGTATTTACTCCCTGAAATTAAAATGTGTTTTTGGGGGGTTTTCTACCATGTGCTTGCTACTTTGTAGGTACAAATAACTTCTATTGTGACACAAACCATAATTTAGACCAAAAACCCCCCCAGAAATATTCACTCAAATTCACTCAAAGTCAAAACTTTGTAGAGCCACCATTTGCTGCAACTACAGCTGCAAGTTTCCTAGTCTATGTCTCTATTAGCGTAGAACACCTAGCCAGTGGTATTTTGCTTATTCTTCAAGGCAAACCTGCTCCATCTCCTCCACGTTAGATGGGTTGTGTGGTTGTACAGCAATCCTAAATCATGTCTAAGTCATGCCACACATTCTCAATTGGACTGAGGTCTGGGCTTTGACTGGGCCATTCCAACACATCTAAATTTTTCCCTTTAAACCCCTCCACCAGTATTTTCAAAAGGAGAGTTTACCAATGGCAGCCCTACATATTTCTCTCATGATAGGTTTTCTTTGATGCCTCTTCTTGTGTGAGTCTGCTCTAGTTCAAGTCAACACCTCCCTCAGCCTTCTCCATACTCACATGAAGCAGAGAGGGTATTAAAACAGATGAAAAAACAGGGTATTCCAGATGCTGTTCCATATTAATCCTGTCTAGCGTGCAAAAAAAAAAATCAAGCTGCAGATTAAGTACAACAATTAGTAATAAAAATTAAGCCAATGTAAAAGAGAAATCCATTTAGGGTGACAATCCCAGTTTCATTCACCTTTAGGCTTTTTGAAATTCTCAGGAAGCCAGGAAGTAATATTTATTTTACCCTAACTCTGTCCCTTACTGCAGCTGTATCATCCTGTAGTTATAGATCCTGATCCCTCTTTGTTTTTACATAGGAATATACTGAGAACACATCATGGGTTGGATGACCATTTTGCTTAGCATATGGCCAGCAAGATATATTGTGCACTTGACAAGGGACAGTGCTGAGATCTATTGACGATATTTCTCCTCCAGAATCATTCAGTTATCCTTTCATGCATTGACTGTTATAAAATTGGATGATGGTCCAAGAAAGTGAATTCATTTTCTAAATATCAAGTTTACCAATTCAAATAATTTTTATTGATTACCAGCTCAAATATTTTTTATATATAGCTTCTGTCCACACGCTTCTACATTCATCCATGCATGCTATTACATGATCCTTCTAACAAGCCAGTCTATGAAAATGTTGTAATTTATGTTGTGGTTGTGTGGTTGTGTGGTTCTGTAATTCTGTATTTATTTTATGCAGTTGAAATTCAGTAAATGTTTAATTGATGTATAATGATATTGCCTCCATCGACTAATGCTTCCCTGCTTAAATGTCCCCTTGACTTAATACTTTTCTGCTTGCCGCAGCCGATCCAGTGTCAGTCGCTACGCTCATTATACGTCTGGCAGGTAATGCTTCTGCTCTCCATTCTTATTTGTGCATAAATGTTTGTTTTGTTATTAGTGAATTTACCTAATTGTCTTGCATTGAACAATGAGGTTTGCAATTTGTATTTAAATACAAATATTTCATTTCATCTTTATAGCATGTGTCAGCTGACTCTCCTTTTATTTTAATTAGAGATGCAACCTAGATACAGAATACTTATAGGGGCTGAAGTGTAAATGTTCCACCCAGCATACAGCTGGGTGAATGCCGTTGCATGGCATTTCTGCTACTAGATGGAGCAAAGGAGCATTTTGTATGCTCCTTGGCTCCATCTATTGGCAGAAATATTGTCGGAATGGCATTCGCCCAGCTACAGTATCTCACAGAAGTGAGTACACCCCTCACATTTTTGTAAATATTTTATTATATCATTTCATGTGACGACACAGAAGAAATGACACTTTGCTACAATGTAAAGTAGTGAGTGTACAGCTTGTATATCATTGGTCCCAATTAGCCATTTTCCCCTCCCCGGTGTCATGTGACTCATTAGTGTTACAAGGTCTCAGGTGTGAATAGGGAGCAGGTGTGTTAAATTTGGTGTTATCGCTCTCACTCTCTCATACTTGTCACTGGAAGTTCAACATGACACCTCATGGCAAAGAACTTTCTGAGGATCAGAAAAAAAGAATTGTTGCTCTACATAAAGATGGCCTAGGCTATAAGAAGATTGCCAAGACTCTGAAACTGAGCTGCAGCATGGTGGCCAAGACCATACAGCGGTTTAACAGGACAGGTTCCACTCAGAACAGGGCTCGCCATGGTCGACTAAAGAAGTTGCGAGCACATGCTCAGCGTCATATCCAGAGGTTGTCTTTGGGAAATAGACGTATGAGTGCTGCCAGCATTGCTGCAGAGGTTGAAGGGGTGGGGGGTCAGCCTGTCAGCGCTCAGACCATACGCCCCACACTGCATCAAATTGGTCTGCATGGCTGTTGTCCCAAGAGGAAGCCTCTTCTAAAGATGATGCACAAGAAAGCCTGCAAACAGTTTACTGAAGACAAGCAGACTAAGGACATTGATTACTGGAACAATGTCCTGATAAACGTATTTGGTTCAGATGGTGTCAAGCGTGTGTGATGGCAACCAGATGAGGAGTACACAGACAAGTGTGTCTTGCCTACAGTCAAGCATGGAGGTGGGAGTGTCATGGTCTGGGGCAGCATGAGTGCTGCTGGCACTGGGGTGCTACAGTTCATTGAGGGAACCATGAATGCCAACATGTACTGTGACATACTGAAGCAGAGCATGATCCCCTCCCTTCGAGAGACTGGGCCGCAGGGCAGTATTCCCACATGATAACAACCCCAAACACACCTCCAAGACGACCACTGCTTTGCTAAAGAAGCTGAGGATAAAGGTGATGGACTGGCCAAGCATGTCTCCAGTCCTAAACTCTATTGAGCATCTGTGGGGCATCCTCAAATGGAAGGTGGTGGAGCGCAGGGTCTCTAACATCCACCAGCTCCGTGATGTCGTCATGGAGGAGTGGAAGAGGACTCCAGTGGAAACCTGTGAAGCTCTGGTGAACTGGCATGCCCAAGAGGGTTAAGGCAGTGCTGGAAAATAATGGTGGCCACACAAAATATTGACACTTTGGGCCAAATTTGGACATTTTCACTTAGGGGTGTACTCACTTTTGTTGCCAGCGGTTTAGACATTAATGGCTGTGTGTTGAGTTATTTTGAGGGGGCAGCAAATGTACACTGATATACAAGCTGTACACTCACTACTACATTGTAGCAAAGTGTCATTTCTTCTGTGTCGTCACATGAAATGATATCATAAAATATTTACAAAAATGTGAGGGGTGTACTCACTTCTGGGAGATACTGTATATGCTGGGCAGAACGAATATACATCAGCCCAATAAAGTCTTTACATCTCTATTGTGTGGCCTCATACAGTTTTTTTTTTTTTTTTAATAAAAAGGCCTCCAGGTTAAAGTAAACCTGTCAGGTAATGTGAACCTGGTGTTTAGATTGTTGACTACAATACTAAATCATTCCGAGGATAACTTGCCACAAACTTGTGTCAGGGTTAAATTGTAATTCTTGTTTATTTGCCGCACACATTCCTGGCAACTTGTAGACTTGCAGAACACTTGCAGCAAAAGTTCTCTAGATAGGCAGAGCCAGCTGTCAGTCACGCAGCAGGGTGGATCCAGACATAATTGTCGGGATCCGCTTCAGCTGTAGCGTCTTAGTATACCCCGAGCTGTAGCTCGTGGTATACTGAGCCTAGGGTGACGGGAGGACGCTAGTTTGTGTCCTCCCGTTACCCTAAGGAGAACTATGGGGAAAAGCCTTAACCCCATAGTTCTCCTTTAAGCTAGATGTTTGCTCAGCAGGAAGAACAAATGTAGACATTAAGGGCTCCTGGGGAACACCACATCATAACTGACTGGCTTCTTACAATTAAAGCGTATCTTAACCCAAAAAACAAGAATGTCATTTATTGCAGCTTACTGGTCCTTAGATGTGGTGGCTGAATTAATTTTTTGGGGGGCTTTTTTCCTTTATTTTCACATGGTTAGTCTGCCAGTAACAGTTAGGGCATATCATGTTCTAAGATGAAAACACTTACTTGCCCTTCTATATCAGGACAAAAAACAAACAAACCAAGATTGATCTACAGAACCCCTCCCCTCTCATATTATCCATCATATAGAGGGTTGTGGTTCTGTAGTACTTAGAGAACAATGAAGTTGACAAAAGTCAGCACAAGCAGGGAAAACAGAGTTATTAGCTCACCATTATGATCACCAAGTATTTTTTTCAACGGGTATACCAAATCACTTCCAATTCCAAATAAGGAGAAGTTAATTGTTAGGGTTTAAATACATTTTGAAGGAAGCTGAAGTGTGCACAAGTTTAGCAGTGATTTGCAAGATTTATTTTCATCTGATATATTTTTGGGGGTTTTGGGGTTTTATTTTTTGCCTAAAAAAAAGAAACAAGAAAAAACAAAGGTGGGCTGATCTGATGTGAACCTCAAACATTATGTTTAACTATTCCCACCAGACAACCACAGAAGTTAATGTAACTGCCTCCCTTTGCAACTGCATGTACTCACCTTTCCTGAGCAATCAGATATATCCAGTACTTCTGGATAGGGGGAGCATGTGACCAGCACTATTACTTGGTGGACAGAAGGTCCATAACCTGTGAGCACTCTGGGCTTCCTTTCTTCAGTCTCACTGGTCAAGCTGAGAAGTTGGGAAAAGAACACGGGTATGTGCAAGTGGGAATACTGGCAGTTAAATGAACCTGTTGCTTTGTTTCAGTGACGTTCGGTCCTCTGGTCCCGGGTGAGGCATTCCCCAGCCTCGCCCCCAGCACGTTCGCCCTGCCCCCGCTGGCTGAAGCCACGCCCCCAACCCGGTCCTCAAGCTAGTGTGAAGGAGGAAGGCAGGAGACAGGGCGGAGCCTCCTTGTCCCTCACTTGCTCGTCACTGCTGAGGCATCGAGATCGATGGCATCCGTGGTCTTTTTTTTACTTTTTTGATTGTACAACTTGGCCAATTGCGCTTTGCCATTGGTCCAAGCCATCCACAGAGCTCACACCTCTAACAAAGAGTAGAGGCTGTGACAGCTCTTGCCTCAATAGTTAGGTTACACAAGCAGTGGGGAAGCCCCCTGCGGTGTAACCTAACTACCTGTCAAAAGCCAGATGCAGCGCTGCCTGTTATTAACAGTAGAGAGCACAAGGATTGGGATACCTTTTTAAAAAAAATACATTTTATTAGAATTCTTTCCATCAAGGAAAATAATACAGTCAGCTCAGGCATGAGCATAAAACAGTAAAAAGAACAAATAACCAAAACATAAACAACAAAACAAACAATGCACAATGAATATGCTGATTAAAAGCAGAGTATCGACTAGAGCCAAAAGGGCTATGCTGGTCGCCCTATGTATCAGGTCTAAGATGAAGTGCATTGTCAACTTCTTACGTGATTTCCAAGGGTCCTAGCACATGAGACATTTGAGCGGTTAGGTACCATGTTGTATAAATAAAAGGAGACATAAATTGAGACAATTCGGGTCTGTCAAAGGTGGCAGCAGCGAAAAATATAGCCAGCGCTTGAAAAAGGATACCTTTTCAGCTATAGCAGCTTTCACTTTTTCATGGCTGAGGGTTCTCCTTAAAGATAAATACATATTAAAAACCACCAACATGCACCAAATACTGCATACGTGCAGTAATTAGATTTTTTGTTACATTGAAATAGAACCTAAACCAAATTCTAATTCACAATTGCTGCAGCTTGTTAATGGCATAAAGGCTCAGTGTTTAATCAAACTGCATTTATTAATTGATAGTTGATATCATGAACACAGATAAACTGCAGCATTACTCACAGGTAGGCACATGTTGAGTCAGTGGCGTCACAAGGGGGGCAGTCATTTTGGTGTCACCCACTCTAAATAGTCAGGCACTCGGTCATGGACCAAGAGCATGACAGTGTCAGGAGAGAGGAGGGGACCCGGCGGCATCCCTCATCCCGTCGGGTGAACGTCCCCCCCTCTCTCTGTCGGTGTCCATCACCAAGATGGCCACCGTCAGGCATCAATCAGATGGTCGCGCATGCGCGAGGTGACGCCACACGCGATGACGACACCGCGGGGTGTCACCTGGCCTTGGGACGCCCCTGGGTTGAGTGTTCATTGTTTATGTCTGATTAATTGTTAACTTCAAGGATTAAGATACATTTAACTGGGAGGTTAAAGTGACACTAAACTTAGGAGGTAAATCATAAAAATGCATTCAAGGACCCTAACTATTAACCAAAATGTATTTTATTTGTGTATCAGCTGTAGATCCTTAAATCATCTCTGAATTTATTCTGACACTGTCCTTCCTTCTGGAGTGTGGCTGCTTTTGTTCCCCATATGTGTTGTAAAAGTAGCTACCACTCCAAAATCACTCCTGCTATATAATTTCTCACTAATTTGTATTGAGATTGTAGTATATCACGGGAGTGAGGTTGGAGCGGAGACTACTTTACAACATACGTAGGGAACATAGGAAACAAAAGTAACCACTCTCCAGAAGGAAGGACAGTGTCAGCATGAATTCAGAGATGATTTGAAGATCTACAGCTGAGTGACAAAAACTAATAAATAAGGCTGGCTGTGTTGCTTGACAGGACTGAGTAAATCTCTTGAGTGTATGGGCTGAATTGAAAAACATTTGACAGGTGAAACAAATCCAATATATGTATTTCAACTGTATATTCAGCTGTTTGCTGTTTTAAATTCAGTTCGGGACAGGTGAGGGTTAAGGGCTTATGGGCCTGTGAACAATCTCTTAATATTACATGAGACACATGAGAAAAAAGTGGATCAACAGAATATTATTATTATTATGATTTTACCGAGAGCAGCAATTTAGATAATATTATTCATTTTATAATTTGCAGTGGAAAAAAAAAATCACAGCTGGAATTTTACTGTTTGGGAAACACTTTATTTGGTCTTTAGTAGCTTTTACAAATATTGTTGTGTGGTATTTGCCCTTTAGCATTTTTGTTTGCATAAATGTTAGTAATTGTAAAAAAAAAAATTAAAAAAATTGCTGCTTACCTAACACGTCACCTCCTTTTGCTAGGACCACATTTTGCAATATTATATCTCAGCTGACCGAAGAGACACAGCCATGTTTTGAGACAACGTTGAAAGCCAGGGCTGTGTCAGAGGGCAGTGATGCTAAATTCATCTGCATGGTGTCAGGTAAGAATTTAAATCTGAATTCAGCTTTAGATATTTCTAAAGGAAAAGACTGATGTTTCCAGATGAGAGACAACTTGGTCCAACAGCAAGCTTTAATGTTTTTTTTTTTTTAAAGTGTTTATATTTCAAAGCAATACACAGTTAAATAATTGTAAAGAAGTATTAATTAAAGTGGACCTTTCAGTAAAACGCAAGGTGTCCTTCTTAGATTGGGGGCCCCCTCTCTCTGTAAAAATCATAGAGGACGAGGTCATACTCCTCAGAAGAGACTCCGGGAGCGGTGAGGATCTCAAACTT
Organism: Nanorana parkeri; assembly: GCF_000935625.1. NCBI lineage: Eukaryota > Metazoa > Chordata > Amphibia > Anura > Dicroglossidae > Nanorana > Nanorana parkeri. The sequence continues at coordinate 516,479 of NW_017307346.1, forward strand.
CACAAAAATAAATGTTTACACTTGGCTGAAGTGTCTTCTCATGAGATTTGGGGTACATATTGTTTCCTAGGGATCTTACTAGAAAGATGATACCGTTCACACCTTGCAGTCCGGAGGACAGGGGTAAGGTACAGTAAGTATAAAAGCTAACTTTATTTCCTTACAGGTATATTTTCCATTACTCTCATGCAGAAATTTATATAGGAGGAAGGGCCCTGATCTAATAAGCGGACCTTGCATTTTACTGAAAGGTCCGCTTATAAGTGTAATTCTAGTTTTGTTGAAAAACATTCCCTCTAAGTTAATTTTATGAGGTGCAAAGAGTTTTGCAAACATTTTTACCTCTCTAAGTTTAAAGAAATTGTTTACCAGTTTACCAGTGAACTGGGGTGCAGAAAAATGACAGCAGATGCTCTGAACTGATAGTCAGAATTTTAAATATTCAATCAAAAACTGCAAGTGTACCAAGAAGAATTGATGGTGTTTTGAAGGCAAAGGGTGGCCACTCCAAATATTGATTTGATTTGGATTTCTCTTTTGTTCATTTACTTTCAGTTTTGTTCACTAATAAAAAAATAAACTATTACAAACAATTGTAGTACTCTTGAAACATAATGATATACAATGCTTTGGTTCAATTTGTATAGAAAACCAAACACTCCAGAATTTCTCTTAAAAAATGTTGGCTTCCGAAGAGCAGCTAGTTTTCCTAATGTGCGCTTTTACTGTACAATGTAGCTTGTTTACCTAGACATGCGTTTGATCGATTGCTGGACGCTTCCCGGTTTTCTAATACGTCAATGGAAACTTCCCTTGTGCACCCGTGGGATTTAAAAGCTGTCTTGCATAGCAAACTTTCCTCGCTTCCATCAATAGTGAAACACAACTTGTTGATTAGAGATATGGTTCTTGCCTGGAGAGAGGTTCAAAAACAGTTACAATTATCACCACACATATATTCATTTTGCCCTCTCTAATGTAATTCAATGCTTCCACAAATTAAGGACTATGTAGCATTTGCTCTATGGCATCGGAATGGTTTAAGGGCCTGTTCACATGAGATCAGGTCCTGATCAGGTGCTGATCAGCAGACGTGGAGCTGCTGATGCAGTGCGTTTTTGATGCGTTTTTGATGCGTTTTCGGTCCGGATGCTGACAGTTAATTTTTTGTCAACGTTGATGACATCATAATAAGTGGAGCAAGAATACAATTTTTTCTTTTTTTCCCCCTTAGCTGCATTGCGTTGCGCTTCCGTTCCGTTTTTGTTGCGTTTCGTGCGCGTTCGTGCGTTTCCGGACTGTTTCCGGACTGGACAAAATGTGACATGCAGTATTTTTTCTGTCGTAAGCTGAACGGACTGCGCACGTGAGAACTGTATCCCATAAAACACATAGGGACAAATTGGGATGCATTTTGAGTGCAGCAGCGTACGGAGCCGGTCAGCACACAAAACGGACGTCGTGTGAACAGGCCCTCAAGCTTTGTAAGCTGTTGTTTGCGGGAGAAGTCTTTACTCCTATCTCATTCTACGATATCTGCTCTACATATCATATACTGAGCACTCATTTTCTGTATTTCCTACAAATTAAGAAGACATGGCAGCAGCTGTCGTCTGATCTGAAAAAAAAATTGAATCCCACATTTATGGATGTACAGGTGACCACAAAAGAATATTCTATCCAGGGGCGGAGATAACACTGACTCCTCTTAGCTTGCTGATACTTACTGTCCCACGGTGTCTGCATGCGGGTGCACGCGTCCATAGACTTACCTTGCGTCTCTCCTCGTCTCCCGGCCAAAAATCCGAACTGCGCATTCCCCATGCCACAGGATGCTTTGCCGCCGCCCGAGCAGGTTCGGATTTTCGTACGGGAGCGCACGGGGAAGACACAGGTAAGTTTAAACCGATTTGAAATCGCAAAGCACAACTTGAGACCCCACCAGGCCACCCGAGACCCCGCACAGCCCACACGAAACTCCGCATAGCCCACACGAAACCCCGCACAGCCCACACGAAACCCCGCACAGCCCACCCGAGACTCCGCACAGCCCACCTAAAATTTCGCACAACCCACCAGAGACCCCACCAGGCCACCAGAGACTCCACACAACCTACCTGAGACACCACACAGCCCAGCTGAGACTTCGCACAGCCCACCTAAAACTTTGCACAGCCCACCAGAGACCCCACCAGGCCACCTGAGACTTCGCACAGCCCAGCTAAAACTTTGCACAGCCCACCTGAGACCCCACCAGGCCACCTGAGACTCCGCACAGCCCACATTAAAGTTCGCACAGCCCACATTAAAGTTCGCACAGCCCAGCAGAGACGCCACCAGAGACTCCACACAGCCCACCTGAGACTCCGCACAGCCCACCTAAAACTTTGCACAGCCCACCAGAGACCCCACCAAAAAAAAAAGTTATTTTTTTAAGATCCACCCAGTCTCCCTACCTTATCAGAACTGGAGTGGATCCTCAGCCTGGGATCCAGTGTGGGCTGCTGTGCTGTGACTGAGCTCCATCCATATGTGCATTGCTTGTACAGCTCCCTCGCACACCCTGTAGAGGTGTCGGGAACCAGAATGTTACATCACACCGGGCCAGCCACCTCTACAGGACATGAGAGGGAGCTGTAAGCAATGCACGTATGGATGGAGCTCCCTCGCAGCCATTGTCCTATCACATCCCACCTCAAGCTGACACTCAACTCTGGGTGGCATATTTTGAATGGCTGCTCGCCGCAAGAACTGACAGTGCTGTGCTAGGGGAAGGCTGAGGAGCCTCTCACCTAGAAAAGTGGAAGGCACACGGGGACCCACTGGCCAATAGTCACAGGCAAATAGTCCCACCGCACTCTTGACCGAGAAGCCCCATATAATGTGTGTGTGTGGGGGTGGTAGGGGTGCTGAAGTGGCCACGGATGTCGCTTTTTTTTCAAACCTTGGTGTGTCTGCTAGGTAAAGTCTTATAATTTGAGGAAGCTGAACCCCCCCCAGGGAAAAAAATTATCTACGGCCCTGATTCTATCTACTATATATCCTCATCTACAAGTGCCAACTTTGCACACTTCCACTGTGAAGGCTTGGGCGAGGGACTTCCCTAATGAGGACATTGTGGATGACCTACTACAGGGCTACAATACAATTAGTAGAATGGTCATAAATGAGTCTTGGATGGAGACCCAATTAAAAATACTACATCAAGCATATGTGCCTTACTTTCTGTCACAGAGTTCTTCTCCACAACACTTAATCTCCCGATGCCCAAAATGTGGCCATATACGTCCTACATTAGCCCATTGTTTGTGGACATGCCCAGCTATACAAGCTTTCTGGCAAGAGATATCATATTTCATAAAGGACATCCTTTCTTAGACTCCATCTCTGGAACCTCTTCTCTATTTGTTCAGTGTATCTAACTCCTCTGAGCAAGGATCTAGCCCCAGCAACTGTGCGGGCAAAGAGCATTATGCATTATGAGATTATGGAACACTGTTGCCTCTCCGTCTGTCTTGGATGTAGTGGGAGAGTTGAAAATCTTATTTCACAGAGAGGCTTGATACTGAACCTCAAGGGGATAGGAAGACAGAACATTTTTTCAAAGATGTTTCCTGTAGCCAATATTGCTAGAATAATGAGTATATTTTGAGCTCGAATTATGAGTATATTTTGAGCTCGTATTATGAGTATATTTTGAGCTCGAATTTTGAGTATACTGAATGGTACCTAACCGCACAACTTTCCTATAGATTAGGGGCTTTGAATATCACTACCTGAATTGATATTCACAATTTATGTACGAACATTGTGGGGGTGACTAGTGTGTAGGTTTGTTAGTTGTTTTTTGACCAGCAATTTGACTTATCTTTAAAATCTAGACAGCATTGCTTGTAACATTGAAAATTTTTCAATAAAATATGTTTTTTAAAAAACAATTATTAACACTTTTATTTCTGAAAGCATTCTTACTTTACAGTATTTTTTCACACCTGCCTAAAACTTTGCACAGTACTGTATATATATTTAATATATTCTCTGACAGGCATCTTTATGGTTTATGCTAGCTGTTAGAATATTATGGATGCACATATTATTAATTTATGATTAGTGATTGAGGATATGGGTTAGCTGTTAAGTTGAGGGTTAGAGTTTCAGGGATGCTTAAGTATCAGTTCACTGCTAGAAAACAGGATCAGTGCAATACTGCATCTTGATTGGGAGTGAAATAGTTTGCGGGTTTATTTAATCTTTTTGTAGTGTTTTTTTGCCAGTAGGAAATGTAAAATATAAACCAGACTGCATACTTCTCGTTGGTGTTTATATGCAAAAAATATATATATCATCTCAAAAACTTTCTTGTGAAATGATGAGGGGTAAGAGTACACAGAGATTCTACATGTACATTCCATCCAGCATTCAATCTCTCTCTTGATAAGAGACTGTTGTGAAAAGTAACATAGAGAACTGGGTCTGCAGCATCAGGCATGGCCAAGGAAATTATCTTGTAGACACATTGCAAAGCAAACACTTTATTGGGTGCCAGTGCGTATCATGCCATTTGGCTTAATATGCTCTCTCAGTTCTGGCATTAGAGAGGCACTCACACACTTTAGGAATGACCTTTTTTTAAACCTGTGTGTACAGGGACTTGGTGTTCTGGGAATCCTTTTACGTAAGATCCTGCGCATGTTAGGAACAAAGCTGTATGCAGAAAGCATGACAAAATATATACTTAATACACTCACTGGAATATTATATAGACCAGTGGTTCTCAACTCATGGGTCGCGACCCAAAAGTGGGTCGCGAGCCCTTCTGCAGTGGGTCGCATGTAACAGGAATAAGACTATATACCATGTAACAGAAAAAGTATGAATTACAGATAACCAGGTTTATTTAATACAAAGTGCAGGGGTCAAACATTAGTGGGGCATTCCATAATAATCAATGAAGTTACCTTATTGAAGTCAGAGCAGTACAAGATGGATTCTGGTTTCTTGCTATGCCAACTAGACTTTACATGTACTGATTTTCCCCTTACATTGTTTCATGGAATAAACCTGTTTGTGTCAACAGGCCCAGCACTCAAAAATATACATATAAAACACTATTTTAGAGAGGAATAACCCTTTTTCTATTGACTGTGATACTTTAGAGTTGTTTTAGCATACTTTACTTCAATTAAATTGTAGGTCTTTCATTTATTGAAACCCAAAAGATGCTTTCTCTGTTGACTCTCATACTTTGGAGTTCTTTTGGCATGCTTTACTTCTATCAAACAATAGGTTTTTCATTTATTGAAATCCAAAAGATTACTATGTAAGAAATTAATTTAGTTCTAAACATTATGCATGAAGATGAAATTAGTAAAGGTGAATAATCCAATAGTGTAAACCCAAAACTACCTCATGAACACACATGTACTTGCAATACCATTATTTAAAATCATTAGGTACAGGTCTAATAAAACCCTGTAAAATAGCAGGTGCTTCAGTAAGTTTACATTGAAAGAGACAATGAAATTAATCTGAAGAGAATGCAGTGATGCAACCACAGAGCTGCTGGTTAGAAGGGGTAAAGAATGGATATGAGGCTAGTGTGAAGTGACAGCAGATCAGCTTTCAAACGCTGACGTCCAAAGATAAACTATCCACGGGAGCAACTTGGCACCTGCTGCCAATACTGTCAAACATAGACTTATTTAGATCAGGCCTGGACACTACGCAAGTGGGAAAAAGATCATTTTCCTCCCAAAGAACAAAAACAGTTTTCTTTACACACACCTCTATCTACTGGCAAAATAAAAGTGTTTATATAATGACATATTCTTTGTTGTACTGATGTCACAGTACCTAGATTGTTTGAATATTAACTCTCTTCAGCCATACCTCTGTCTCTGGAGAGTATTATACCATAATACCAATTCCCCTCTCTTACAATAAATCTTACTTTTCTTATTGGGGGTGATTCAATAAAGAATTTGCAATACTTTTCTGAAATTTACAACATATGCATGCTTTCTTCCACTATACCTCCCACATTCCTCCTCATCTAGTGCAGAACAAATCTCCTGTGGCACACAAGGCGAGGATGCCAAAGTGCACCCCCTCATGCTGAGACGAATGGAGCTTGCACCTTCAGGGTACCTGTAGGCTACAGAAATTAGGAGATAGGGGAGACTTCTGCCCCAGTTTCCCCAACCCAGCACCCGAGACTACAGTCTTTTCTGCCTCGGTTCAGCCCTCTTCTTGCCATAAACATAAATCTTCTTTCTCATGACTTCTCTGTTCTATTACGTCTTCTCTGAAGCACTTGTGCCTTGTGCAGCCTTGATTTCTCAATACTTCCTTGGCACAAATTAGCCTGCATATTGTTTCTGTCTCATATTTCCTTTCCTCTACAGGACCATGATACTTGTCACAACACCTTTTGCCTTATGCCATCCCTATTCTATAAAGTGCTGCATCAACTGGGATAGCACAGGTAGCAAATAATATTAGGCCATTGGCTCTGTGTGATAAAAATGGAGATGCAACTGATCAAAGAATATTGGTCTCTTCTTTTCTCACACTGCATCTTGCTGCTTTTATTAACCATAGGATGTCATTATGCTATTTGAGTTTTTTGTGTGTAAATAATATAGCTGCCAATGAAGAGAAATAATGTATTTTCAGTACGCACATATTGGAAGTTTTTTAATTTATATATGTAATTTTCAATTTTTTTAAAATGCCTGCCTGCTGTAGCACATTTCTATTTTTGTGTCAAATTCAGTACCAATAAGCAGCCTGGATACATTTCTCAGCTACACAGACGCTTGCTTTTTGAATTTTACTCTTTCTCATTACTACCACTTTCCCCCTTTAGTGTTTTGTTTTATCATGTTAAGTGCATGCATGCTAAGTGATGTGTAAATTTAACACTTACAGGTATGTACAGTATTACCATTGATGCCTATGATGTCTCAGGTTTAGTTATCAGTGTCATACACTATCCAATAGTGACAAGGGTGTAAACATTTCTGGATCTACCTGCAAATAGGTTATTTTTAAGTGTTTTAGAAAATCCCATTAGTCTTTTAGAATACTAGTACAAGTGAAAAAAGGCTATATAGCAACTCTGTTAAAATAAACATAAAGATTCTGCAGAAGAGAAGACTTAAAGCAGACCTTAACCCATATCTTTAAAATAACAACAAACACACCTTTAGAAATTTTTAGTAATGGCAATCTACAAACTGATTCTTATAGATAATTGCCGGCTTTGTATTCTTTACATACCTTATTTCTCTTTTCTTTCCCAGTCATCTGACAGTGGCCATGTTAACTAAGGGCAGGTTACTAGCTCTCCCTGTATTTCCTGGCATTCTGGCACATGTGACTAGGACATGTGACCATGCACATAATCTCAGGGGAGGAAAATACTTTTCCCTGAGATCTCATTAGATTACAGATAAGATTTCCCAGCAATGCTTGCTAATGTAACCTTCCCAGGATGCAAGGCTTGGACACGATTACATAATTTGTACCAAAGTGGAACAGGAAGTAGATGAACTCTATTTGTTTGTAAAGGAAAATCAAGTTTGTTTAACTAATGACTGTAAGATGATTTTTAATCGGCATGCAGAGCTGCAAGCTGATGTGATTTTTAGTGAAAGGGGGTAAAGGTCCACTTAAAAGTATGTCTAAACCCAAAGCTTTTTTCTCTATCATCCATTGAGGGACACAGCTTGATGCTAATTAAAGAGTTACTCTATATTCAGGGTGTAACATGAACCATGGTCACATCCTCAGGCCCGCTTCCCTACATTTTATCCCTCCACCCTTACTTAAAACCCGGCATTTTTCTCCCTACAGCATCCTGGGATCTTTTTAAATCTACCCGCACAACCAAGTGATAAATATACAGATCCTTCCACAGGATCTGTGAATGGGGAAACCAGAGGTCCCACCTGGCTACCCTTTGTGGTAGACATTTATCACACCTACGTCAAGCTAAGGATCAAGAAGCAGATTGATGCCTACTATTTTGTTTCTCCAAGTCAGGTTTCACTTTTTGGGACCTACCAGTCTTCTTCTACTCCCTTGGGCTTCTGGATCTCTGTGCATTATTTGCAATTCAAAAAATGGTGCCTTATGCCTTATGCACTTCTTGGAATCGTCAACACCAGTGGCCATTTCTTATTCATCCTTTTATTTCTCTGCTGCTCATTCCTCTTTCTTTCTCAAAGTGGATGTCTCTTCTGTTATACAGGGTTATGTCTTCTTGCTTCCCTTATCACAGAAGCTTAACGTGCCCACCACCAGTTTTCCCAGTTGAATATGCTGCAAAGATGCCTAATATTCCAATTTCTGTCAGGGATCCTTTAGAAGGTTAGAAAATAACGATCTACATACATCTGCATTGCAAGATCCCTTATAGAATAAATGATTTGCAAAGTGTTAATGCATGCCTCATAGCAGGCTTCTGTGGGGTGTTTGCCAGCAGAAACTAGTAAATCTTGCTATGCAGTTGTAAAATTTGCTAACCATTGAAATCTATTTATTAATGGAGTAGAGTCTATCCACTTAGTGTAAATGCGTATTTACATTTTGCAAAGCGCTTGTTATTGAATAAGTTGAAGCTGTGCTCACTTTGAAAACCCAACCATGTGCTAGAGAAAATCTTATATTTTACATTTTTCTCATGCATGATTGGGTATTGAATGTGAGCACAGCATCACCTTTTTACACACATTACATTTGCAAAGAGAATATACACTATTCAAAGTGAATATTTACTTTGCTAGGTGAACATCCTCTACTCCTTTAGGGGTTGTTCACACTAGGTAACAATGCAATGCACCCCCCTTCACAACACACACCAGCTTGCACACATTTCACGCAGTATTACACGTGCTTGCTGTTGTGAATCAGCCCTTAGTAAGTAATCCTAATGCACCTTAGTTATCAACAGCTTAAACTGTCAGGCTGTCATGACTACCTACAAAGCAGAGAGTACTAATTTTAGTGTACTAGACTTTAATGTTTCTTATATAATTTTCCAATATATAAGAACAGGCTATTATATTATATTACACGTCTCTCCTTTCTCTAATATCACAATTCCAGCACAGTTAATCTCTGCCACACATCACCTCTCAAGCACTGCCAATGCTTTTATTTATTTATTTCAGCTCTACAATACAGTTAATCTCTCTTTTAGATCAGCGTGAATGGGGGCAGGTGAAGGGACTGTCCTGTAACATATGAAAATAGAAAACCTCCTAATATACACTATAACTATATCTTGTCTATGATGTCATGAAAATAGCTTTCTAAAGCATGTGTGAATCAACCAGCAATCCAGTTTAGTCCCAGAGATAACATCATGACCATTAAAATGTTTTACCAGCAAACAGTAAGGAGCATAAGCAAATCTTGAGAGATATAACTTCAGTTATGCAACTATCTACCTGCAGGAAAAATGTAAACAGTGCAAGGGGGCTCAATTACAGTGAATACATGGCATAAAAATCTGTATTTTTTAAGATAAGGACACTTTCACATGTCAAGCAGCATCTACAAGTAAAATTGAAAACCCGTCTACTGCCTGTATAGAAGGGCTTTGGGCGTGTAACCTCCCTCTGACCTGCATTTAACCTGATTTAGGCAGGCTTTGCATCTCCATTGATTTTTATGGAAATGCAAAACCCATTGGAAGCATATATAAGCCCATCAACACATGTCCTAGAGTGCCGCAAGTTCAGAGTAAAACATGTATGTGTAAAGGATAATTATTTATTTTGTACATATATGTGGTATAATTCCCCTAAAGGTCCATTGAACTCAACATTCTGTTTTTGATATAAATTTGATTTTACAGAACACATCAGAACACTTGGCCCCAGTAATGGGACCTGTTAATAAAAGCTCTAATATCTCTAGAGCTTAACAGAGTATTCAGTGGGAAGAACATAACTATTATTTTGTTGGTGATAGTAGGATTACAGGGTTCTCAGGTCAGGCCATTAACCGGTCTTAGTCAAGCAAAAGTTGTTGGATGCATTTGCAATGATTCAGTGAAATGTGAAAACTCGGCTCACATGCAAATTGCCTGCAAGCACCATTTTGTCTGATGACAGGCCAACTTCTTCATTATCTTTATGATTATTATTATTAGGGAATGGGGAAATATTAATGGAGGAAGAGGAAGCTTAAAATCTTGCTAGTCAGATCTGTATAGCAGCGATAGAGCAGTGAAAACATGGTCTTGTTGCTATCATTGCTTTTTGAATATAATTGTGGTATGTTTAGCAAAAATGAGGGGGTAATGACAAAGGCAGGGTGGAAAGCTTGTTAATTTCCATTAATGTTTTGAGGTGTTGAAGGTTGCTCACATTCAATCCATAAAACTGCTATATATTAATCCCTTTTTTGATACTTTTTAAAAAAAATGCATTTGACAAAATAAATACATTTTCCTATAGGATACCCGGAGCCAGAGGTTACGTGGTACAAAGATGATGAAGAACTGGACAGATATTGTGGTTTGCCAAAATATGAAATATTCCGTAATGGAAAACGGCATACATTACAAATTTACAAGTGAGTGTTTAATGTGATTTTATAGACTTAGATTTAATTTCCATGCATTGCTTAGTTCTAATCATAGCAAATCTATGCTTTAGGTGCAGTGAAGAAGATGCAGCAATTTATCAAGCATCCGCCAGGAATAACAAGGGCATAGTTTCCTGTTCAGGAGTGCTAGAAGTTGGAACAATGAGTGAATACAAAATCCACCAAAGATGGTTTGCAAAACTCAAGAGAAAAGCTGAAGCCAAAATGCGTGAGATTGAGCAAAGTAGGAGGAGAGTCAAGGAGAACTTTGAGGAAGGTGAAAGACTAAGAGCTTTGAGTCCTGAAAGGATTCAGAGAAAGCGGAGGTTCTCATCTGAAAAGAAAGAAGATGCCTTAGCTTCATCAGAAGATAAAGAGGAATTAATCAAGGTCCATATTCCTGATCCAAACTCAAGGCTTCAAGGGGAAATTCCAAAGACAGTGGAGCAGCCTCAAAATGTAGTCAATGGCTTTGCTGAAATGGACACTAAACCAAAGGAAGAGGTAACCACCAATGGCTATTCTCTACCTGAAAATATTGAAGAAAATGGGAAAGAATTTCTTGCTTATGTCTACGAAACAGTAGAAGTTATAACAAAAAAGCAAGCCTCAAAAGAGTCCTATGCAAGAAAGAAGAAAAAAGAAGACGAACCTTTACAAATACCAGATTCCAAGAAAGAGGAAGCAGTACAAGGAAGCCCAAATCAAGTGGAAGGCATAAGTTCTGCTACAAGAAGGTCTCGATTTGGTAGAGATACTCCTAAATCTCCAGTGCAAGAAAAAATGGAGGTGGAAATATCTCCTGTGACAACAAACAAAAGGTTTGCAGCTTCCACTGCCCCTAATAAAACTGGAAAATCTGTAGTAGCAAAAGATACCATGAAACTAAAAGATGGTCTTGTGTGCCATAGCAGAGCAGATGAATCTTCCATTCCAAAACCAGTTAATTTGCAAACTGAGGGGGATATCATGTTTTCCCTAAAAGATATGTATTTTGATGATTTAACACAACATACAAATGAAGAAAAGAGTCCAACGACATTCTTAAAAGACCAGAAAACAAAGGGAGATATGCAAACTCCTAGTGTAACTCATGCAAAACCATCAATTGAAGGACAGAACAAAGAAATGCCAAAAGCTGCCCCAAGACGTTCAAAAGAACAAAGAGAATTGTCTGCTGGACGCAGAACGTCACCAAAACCAAGTAAAAAGTCTGAAACTCCCGCACCTGGACGAGTCTCAAACATATGTCAGACATTGCCAGAGGTTAAGCTAAAATCGGAACTGCCAAAGCTACCTGCTGTAGAAAGAAACAGTGATTCTTCTGTCTCAGTCCCAGTAAGTTATTTCACTGAGCAAAAAGTAAAGGAAATAAAGTCAACGGACCAGGTTTATCCAGTAAAGGTACCTGATAAGGTTTCCTCTGATGTAGCATCAGCACATGGTAACAAAAGTATATCTACAAACATAGAGGAAGTTGGGAGAAAACCACATGAAGAGCAACCATTGGAAAACAACAGAATGTCCACAGACAATTCCAATGAAGTAAGTTTATTAATTGTTTACTTGTCTCATACGAAAATGTTTTCCATCTTGACTAAGATGCTTCTGAAGGAACCTAATTATAGCCAAGACACTCATATATGTTTGGAAAAAGAAATATAGCCAATATCTTTACTATGTTCCAGACAACGCTGTTCCAAGCCTCTTCTTCCTCTTTTGTCACAGCTCTCACAAAAAGTCTGAAAGTATTCATATCACATGGTACACTGATGTACATGTGATGTAAGATAGATTACTTATAACATGCAACTCTTTGCAAATATTACAAGGATTTCCTTATTGATCGTGGTGTTGTGCAAGTCAATTACGTAACTATAAAATAATTATGAGGACAGACATTGAAAAATTCTGCTTTTTCATGCAGTGTGTTTTATGTTCACATTATGCATTTGCTGGTGCAAGATTTTTTTTTCTTAAAGCGACCTTCAAGTGTAAAAAAAAGACATCAAAACCTTTCCAGCAGGCAGTTTGTTAAATCTCTCTTACGCCCCTTTCACATGGCCGCTCCGATCGGAATTGCCTGTCAGTTTTTCAGGCAAACTCGATCAGATGCCCAATGCAAGTCTATGGCCCTCTGGCCGGGTCTGGAAAAACAGACAGATCAGAGATCCATTTTGCAGGACTGGATTGTGCCGGATGGGGGGTAATCATGTGTCCGTTTACATCCGATTCCCCGTAGACATACATGGGGTTCGGTAATTGCAGTTTTTTCCTCCATTGCAAGATGGAGGAAAAAACTGTACAGACACGGATGTCACAGCGTTGACATCCGCTCCGCACTGCCCTGATCAGAAGAGGATCCATGCACGGATCCTCTCCTGATCAGCCCATTGGACAAGGGCCTTAAACAGCTACAAGTGCTGCTGGTATCCAACACCCCTAGCTGTGTTGCATGCCTGGTCCCCTGCTAATCATTGTGATTCTCAAACCAACTGCAATGCCACTACAAGACATAGTAGTGACATTTTTGCTGGTAGTAGGAATCACAATACTCAGCAGGGGACCAGGTATGTGACACATCCAGAAGTGTTGGATACCAGCAGCGCCTATAGCTCACCAGGAAAGTGAAGATTTACCGCATTGAAGACAGGGTCGATTAGTGAGGTAGTGAAACAGTTTGTAGTGAAACCTTGTATTGATAGCATTCAGTACGTGAACCTTTTTTTCATATCTTTCTCTCCTTATTATTGTTGTTTTTACTATTATTGAATGCTGTGAAGTCGATGGAGACTCCCGGCGACCGCACAGATAGTGGTTTTTTTTTTAGAATGATCTGTCTTCTGTTTGGGTTATAAGTAGAGATGCACTGAAATAAAATATTTAAAACCAAAAATAAAAAATGTCAGTCCGAAACTGAAATTGTTTTAATTTCTAGTCTTTTTAATTTCTTTTTAATATTTTATTTTTATTTATTGATTTATTTTTATTAAATATTTTTATTCTTTTCTCTACTGTTGGGGGCTTTGGGGGAAATATTAGGGGTATAAACAGACCCCTGATATTTCCCTTTTAAAATAGAAAAAGAGATTGAGGACATAGAGCCCTTAATCTCTTTTTGTGCATCCCTTGTTCATTCATACAGTAACTTGTGGAGATAGTATGTTTACCATGTCCACAATCATGAATGAACAGGAAGTAATGTAGATCACTTCCCATTCCTTCATAATTGGGGACACAGTAAACATACTATGTCCTCAAATATTTACAAACACTCAGAGATCACTGATTGCTGACTGCTTGTACCCGCTTTCTTTCCTGACTCGCTGTAACAGGAGGCTGAGCGAATGGTGCGGGAGGAGAGCTCCATCTCCTCTGACAGCTGACTTCTCCCCCACACCGCTGCCTGGCCTCCTGTAACAGCTGACAGCTCTCTCCTCCCCCATGCCGCTGCTCTCCTTATCTGTCACAGGAGGCTGAGTGGTGCGGGAGGAAACACGCCAGCCGTTCACAGCGCTCTCCTCCCCTGCATCACTCGGCCTTCTGTGACAGTTTCTCTCCTCCCCGCTGGATGCTGCGCTGTGTCAGAGCGGCCGTCCTCTACCCCTTTTCCTGTCAATTTGTTCAAACATACCTGTCTTTTTTATTGCGCTGTTTTTTTCTCATAAGATATGTCCACAAAAGTCAGCTTCAGGTTAGTCATCTGAGCGCCTAATGAAAGTTTGGCCCTGATTTATTGAAGGAGCCATTTGTTTTCCTTGCTGTTCATGGTGCATGGCCAACACCAAGGTTCAAAGGCATCGATACTTTTCCTGTCTTGCTTCTCTATTGTTCAGAATTCACATTCATAGAGAGCAGCAGAAAATATCAAGTTCTGGACAATTCTGACTTTTGTACTAATAGACACAGCAGTACTTTTAAAGAAAAGGTTTTTTTTTTAGCTCTTCCATAAGGGCCATGATTGATCCAAGAAGGCAGAAGTCTGTCTACTATTTCTGTGTCCTCACCATCAACCATGTTCCTGTTGTCATAACTATAGCCTTAGTTTTGATACTTAGCTGTCCCATCTTTTATCTCTGTTCTTTAACTTTCTTAATCGGGCTCTTGATGCCCTTTATATTTTCAGCTATGAGCATTGTGTCATCATCATATCGAAGATTGTTGATTTTTCTTTTATCAATTTGGAAACCTTCTTTTTTTTTGTTTAATATATTTTTATTTCACTTTATTTTCATACATTTTACATATTCCATTATATAAATGTATTAATATAATACATTTAAAAAAAACCTCAAGCATATATATCTTACCCCCTCTCTCATTCATTCTCCCCTAATTACCTCCCAGTTCCCCTCATTCATTCCTTCTTTCAAAACTTCCTTTGGAGGAGTAGGAGGAAGGGCATCTTACCCCTGTGTTGTTAAACCTCTATCCTCTCCTCCGTGTTCTCAAAACCCCCCCTCCCCTTATCCTATATTCTCTCCCTAGTTCTCTTATGTCTAACCGATCATATACAACCCCCCCTCCCCAATTTGGAAAACCTTGATCATCTTCCTCCAGCCCTGTTTTCTGCCAAAAAAACGTCAAGCAAAAGTGACAGTGACAAAGGATTTTGCAATCTAAAACACTGTTTACAAAAATCACTTTTTATTCCCAATGTTTTAAATCTTTTATTTAATGTTGCTGCAACTGCCAGCAGTGTTATAGTTTATCCCAACCCATGCCATCATATTGTTTGCTGGGCAGCTATTGAAATGTTGAGGAAAATAAGAATAAATAAAGGTATATGAAAGCAAAAAAAATCACCTCATACACCATATTATCAATATCTATATTAGCTGTCTGTGAGAGTAAACTGCAAAATGGTTTTTCAGATAATTGAAGGGCAGAATAGGCTTTAGCCTTTACAGAGATTTTAGCCCTAGCATCTCGTGGGTGGTATAAATACATATGGCATTGGCATCTCATGGGTGGTATACTGTATATATTTCAGTTTTGCAATTGACCCATTGTTCCAATCAGCATTTTAATATTGGCTATATATTTATTACAGGTATTTATATAGCACCAACAATTTACGCAGCACTTTGCATACTGCACATTCACATCAGTCCCTTCCCTCAAGGAGAGAACATGCAAACTCCTTGTAGACAGTGTCAAGACTGGTATTTGACAGGGGGATCCACAGTGCTGCAAGGCAGAAGTGCTAACCACTTAGCTGCTGTGCTGTATATACAGTATATCACAGAAGTGAGTACACCCCTCACATTTTTGTAAATATTTTATTTTATAATTTCATGTGATGACACTGAAGACACTTTGACACTTTGCTACAATATAAAGTAGTGAGTGTACAGCTTGTATATCATTGTACATTTGCTGTCCCCTCAAAATAACTCAACACACAGCCATTAATGTCTAAACCGCTGGCAACAAAAGTGAGTACATTTTCACTTAGGGGTGTACTCACTTTTGTTGCCAGCGGTTTAGACATTAATGGCTGTGTGTTGAGTTATTTTGAGGGGACAGCAAATGTACACTGATATAGAAGCTGTACACTCACTACTTTACATTGTAGCAAAGTGTCATTTCTTCTGTGTCGTCACATGAAATGATATCATAAAATATGTACAAAAATGTGAGGGGTGTATACTCACTTCTGTGAGATACTGTATATATGTGTGTGTGTATATATCTGTCCTTTACACTTTTTATCCTTTGTTACTTCTCATTCCTGCTGCTCTCATGCAGCCTCTTCTCACTTCTTGTCTACATGTATGCACTTCCGTGATGGATGCATGTTATTTCTCAGGGCGGTTCCCTGATGGTAACAATAGTGTAACATACCCGTGCAATGTGAATTGGCACAGTCGTTTGTAGTCTCCATTGGGAGAGCATGTGACAGGGTGACAACACAATACTGATACAGGGACAGAGCGTTGTCACCCTATATCAGGGGTAGCCAAACTCTGGCCCTCCAGCTGTGGTGAAACTACAAATCCCATGATGCATCTCTCTCCGGGAGTCATGTCTGTGGCTGTTAGAATCCTGCAATGCCTCATGGGATTTGTAGTTCCACCACAGCTGGAGGGCCGGAGTTTGGCTACCCCTGCCCTCTATCAAGAAGTCTGAACAAGGACCTTCATGGCAGGATCGCCAGGTATTATGTTGATAAGAACTGCAGATTTTAAATGATTGGAAGTTACTTTCGTAAATCTAATACGTAGACTTTCATTTTATTAGGAGGGGTCAATATTTAGGAAAGCATCCTCTGGTTAATCGATACATATTTACATTATACAGTATATCTAGTATAAAAACACATTTAGATTTTATTGACCAACAAAGCTTTGCATTGGCTAAAAATTAAAAAAAAAAACATAATAAAAAAACTATAAAAACAAAATAAAAATAAACCTGAAGCATACACATATCCCATGTTTTGCCTGTTTACAAATGCTTCAATTACAGAAAAATACATGTTGATTTGCTAGAAATCCAATGAACTTGTAACTTTCTGTCAACAAGTCCTTTGTTGCATTAAAATCTCATGCAGTGTTATCAGCCCAACCCAGTTATCTTATGGAGACTACAGAACATCTACCCCTAAATGGGAGAATGGGAGGGAAGGGGGGTTCTACGTTGTCCTAACATAGATCATGTCCTAGGATGAAAAAGCTGCCCCTCTATTGATATTGCGCAGAAAGTGTGTTATTGGCAGGATCAGCACTATTTAGCAGATGGAAATATTTTACACTCTCATTCCTGGTCACTGATATCACTTCAAAGTGTTCCGAGATGTATCCGGTGGCCTCTAAAACACCACGAGATGAAAAGGAGTTTGTATAAAAGCACCAAGAGGAATATAACATGGATTTTTTCCTTCCTGGGGCAGATAAATTACAATAATACCTCAACACAACATAATAGAATATGCATATGATGTATCCATATTTTTCATGCCATTCAACAGTTTCCAGGCTTTATTGCTTAACAAAGTTTAATTTTAGTAATATTTTACTCATTGTAAACGTCCAGCTTCTTTGTCAGCCAGATGTTCAGTCCAGACAGCCAGTCAAAATATGGTTTTTGTTTTACATATTTTACTGCCTGCTTTAGGCATCTTGGGTTGTTCCATCTAGTCATTATGTCTCTTGACCTCAAAACCTTCAAATGCCAGTCTATACCTCAGCAGTGGCGTAACACCTGGGGGGGCAGCAGGGGCGCGGGCCACGGGCGAAAAGTGAAGGGGGGGCGCCGGCCGAAAATGGCACTTTCGGCTACATGCCGAAAGTGAAATTTTCCTGCCGTTTTGTCAGCGCGGACATGATTCTTTTCATCCCCGCTGGGACACAGAGCAGTGCCCAG